>NC_030821.1:42139709-42222209 GCF_001704415.2 Capra hircus
ATGTGAAACTTTTTCTTTTTTACCATTCACAGTGACCCGCAACAAATTTTTGCTAAAAAAAAAATCTGTTTTCGCAAGCCCTGCTGACTCTGATTTCTGCCCACAGCATGTAACAGGATCCTCTTAAATTCTGATTTTTTCAATGGAAAAACTTTTACAACTCCCAAACATATTCTGTTACAGTAGTTTATTTTTTAAAAAAACTTTTCTCCCATTTTAATTGGAGTGGTTCTATTCCATACAAACAAGCAAATTCCCCGAATAAGAAAAGCAAGGAAGAGGAGGAATATTAATAACTGTGATTCAATATAAACTATGAGTTTTAGTAATTTATTAAAATATTTTTATGTGCTTCTTTTAAAAATACATAAATGGGCACAGGTGGTATTTATTTGGTCTTAGATTAGTTGGATAAGGGTTAGCATTCTGAAATTCAAACAAACAACACACAAAAAACTTCATACACAGGATCAAACATGTTGATTCCTACCTTCCCTCCCCCACCTCTCTCGGTTTTCGCATCTGAAAATGGTTAGTACGAAAAGAATAACTAGCTGGTGAGCCTTTCCAAATACCAAAAGACAGGACCCATATATTATATTTGGTTAACGCTCATGGACAGAAGTTTTCGTATTTTTTCTTTAATCGCAAGAAGTTCTGTTCTATAGCGTCATTCCCCAAATTTTTGTAAAAGGTTAAGTTTCTGATCATTCCCAGTCCCACACAAAGCAGCTCAGCACAGTGCCTGTAAGTGATAGTTCATCACCTGCAAAAACAAATGTTGCATCGTTTAGCTCCGCCAACAAGACCTGGAAGAGGCAAAAGATGAGATTTTTGAATACCTGGAGACAAGCTTTTCTTTCCTTAGGATGGACACTTACAAAGATACTCAAGCCTGGATCTAAACAGGAACATGCCTGTACCCTTCACAACACACCGGCCTCAATTCGGGTCCAAGAGGGAAGAGACAATCCAGGAATTGACCTTCTCAAGTCCCAGACACCGACCAGATCTGCCTGAGGCCACAGGAAGCAGGAGGGTGTGTGCCCGGAGTCTGCACGTTGGGGTGGTGGGGGTGGTATTTGCTATTATAACTCACCGAAACACTTTCCAGAGGGGAGGGGGGAGAAATTAAACTCTTTTTTCTCATGTAAATGGAGGACCCATCCACTCCAATTGGTATTCCACTAGTGCCATTTCTAAGATTTCAGTCTTTGATATATTTATTAATAAATAAATCACCCCGCGATTTTCTTTCCTGCGCAGTCCTCCTCTTTTCCATGCCTACTGGGAATCCGTATGCTTGTTGATTCGAGTGAATTAAAAATGGCACCAAGAAAAAGGAGCAAGGGCTATTTAACAACGTATTTCCTTGTGTCTCAAGTCCGCGCAGTTGCACAGAACCTCGTTCCTTGTCACTCCGCTGTTAAGAACAGCAGGCCACAGCCATTCAGGCTGCCCCATCAACTGTGAGTTTTAATTTGAGCCACTTTCACATTAAAGAAAAAGGAAAAAGAATCTTACTTTTTCCGCCAACCCATCTTCACCCCGTGTTGCACCACCTAAAGCTTTCAGGCGATGCTCTACTCCGGATCAAGCCAAGCATATCAAGGGTGCCTGTAACACTCACAGGCTAATGAACAATGCACAAAAACAAAGGGAACAGCAAGGCTCCTATTATCTGATCTTCCGTAAAACACAAAAAACGGCCTGCTCTGGTGCAGAGGAAGTGCCAGGAAGCCTGCAGGTGTGAGCCGGTTAAAAGAAAAGGCTTGGGCTAAATAGATTCTTTGACTGTCACGGATTAGACTCATGGCCCGAGTGGTAACACACATCTTTTCCTTTAATTTACAAAATTTTCTCACGCGTCTGCAAGAGTTCACCCCATCAGGGGCTTTCGGAGGCCATTGAAACGTCTTAAGTTTTAATTAAGTTGGAGTTGTCAGAAGAAAGCCTTTTTGGCACAGAGTCAGGGTCATTAATTACTGCTATCTTTGTTTCTTTCTGTAAAGAGAATTCTGATGACTTGTTGGGTTCCTTACCCAGCCTACATTTTCCACCCTGCAGTTCCCATTCAGTTCCAAGTGGGACTTGATTAAGCAGTTTACCAATTACTTCCATCAGTGTTAGGTACAAAGCATTTACACAATCTTAAATCTTTAAAAAAGAAAAAAAAGCATTTCTCATTAGTGGTTTAGGGAACAGTATTAATAACAAATTCATCTAGTAAGTGATCAAGCAGCTGGATTCTTGCATGAGTTTTTGCATTTAAATATAAATATTCTCACATTTTTCACATCATTATCTATTCAACTCCCCTATTCATATTCTCACAGCCTGTGACTTTGCCTTTTTAGGCAATGCTAATCAATTTTAAAATTATTTACTTTACCTCATAATACAGAACTCTAGCTGGAAACATCCAATTTTGCCTGCTATCTTTTCAATCAGGCCAGTGTTTTTATTGTTTCTAGATAAAACTGACTGCTACTATCACTGATAATATTTTGTAGATTATAGAAAAGCAAAAGTTTTAGATGGTTTGTTAGTATGCTTCATATACCTCTAAAATAAATTTGTAGCTATTTGGACCAAGTATCTACACCAATACAAATCTTTTGGAATTGATTGTCATGTAAAAAAATTTCAAAGTTTTAAAACGCTACACAGACCTAAATACAGGTTATACATATCTGATTATATATGTAAAAGTTAGGAAATAACTTTTAATAATTTAAAAAATCATGAATTTAAATCCTGATATTTATGGGAAAGCATAATATTTTGAAACAATTTTCTTTGAAGACTCTCCTTTAGAGTATATATTTTGTATGTGTCCTTTAGAAAGATTATGTATGGGCTTCCCTGGTGGCTCAGATGGTAAAGAGTCTGCCTGCAGTGCAGGAGGCTAGAGTTCAATCCCTGGGTCAGGAAGAGCACCTGCAGAAGGGAATGGCTACCCACTCCAGTAGTCTTGCCTGGAGAATCCCATGGACTTGAGAAGCCTCCATGGCAGGTTACAGTCTCTACGGTGCAAAAAGTCAGGTACAACTGAGCGATTAACACTTAGAAAGATTATGCATAATTTGTTATTCTTCCATTTCACAGAAAAAAAAAATAGCAAAAGACATTAAGATTCAGAAGTGAGAATGAAATTGAATAACTCATTCTCTCAGAAATCAGGAAACCTATAAAATAGAGTAAATGTGAATCAAGAAAGATGTCTTTCTATTCGCTGATATGGCTAGAATTAGCGTTTGAACTTAGCAACATCTATTTTGAAATCTGAATGAAATGGGTGGGAAAAGATTTACAAACCTGGGCAAATTCAATTACCAGAATCACCCAGTTCTTCTTGATAAACCTACGATACCACTTCATTTTTTTTTCCAGTAATCTCATCATCACCTGCCATGATTAACAATAACAGACGTGTTACCACCAAATATGTGCCATTTTAGACCCCGAGCTCTGAATGCCGTAATAGCACTCATCACTATAATGATAATAACTCATCATTATCTGATGATTCTCAGATGAGAAACTTCTGAGCCCAGAATTTGGACTAGGTTTCAGTGTAGGGAAAGCCAAAACAACCAATGCTTTCATTCATTCGGGTCCAAAAATGGGTTGCTTTGGAAGGGATAGGAAAATTCCTGGTTTGACTGAATAGCTGATGCTGTCATGTCTTACAGATAAAACTATGTATTTTTTTGCCATTATACTCTTACTTATTAAGCCTGAAATGATGCACCTGGAAAAAAAAAGAGAGGTATAATTTTCCTCTAGTCCTCAATAAAAGTTCTAAATGTCATTTCTAATCCATAGCAAAAGATATACATTCAGAAGTATAGATGAAATAAATTAGATCATCAAATGTAACCACTTGGTTCATTTTTTTAAAATCTAAGTTTTCTAAAAAGTAGTGAGGTAATAGTCTCATGTAGATAACTTCGAAGCCAAATATTAAAGTGAAATTCATCTTCCAGGGTTAAACAGTTACAGAATATACAGAATATGAAGGCTCCATTCTCCCACTCATTGTTTACACATCTTTTGTATCACCCCAGAGACCATGACTTATAAGACTATGCTTTTCACCTTCAAACCACTTGTAAAAGTGTGAGGATTAAGTAGGCACTCAAGAATTGAGTCAATGTCCATGGGGTCGCTAAGAGTCAGACACGACTGAGCAACTTCACTTTCACTTTTCTCTTTCATGCATTGGAGAAGGAAATGGCAACCCGCTCCAGTGTTCTTGGCTGTAGAATCCCATGTGACCCCCATGGACTGCAGCCTACCAGGCTCCTCCATCCATGGGATTTTCCAGGCAAGAGTACTGGAGTGGGGTGCCATTGCCTTATTTACAGATTTAGATAATAATTCTAGGACATATAACCTCATCTAATAATGTTATGAACCAATTCAGCCCACCCCTGGTTTATCTGAATCTGGAGACCTGGGTTCGATTCTTGGGTCGGGGAAGACCCCCATGGGAAAGGGACTAGCAACCCACTCCAGTATTCTTGCCTGGCAAATCCCATGGACAGAGGAGCCTGGTGGGCTACAGTCCATGGGATTGCAAGGAGTCAGACACAACTGAGTGACTACGCTTTCTTTCTTTCATCTGACTCTAGTCTGGATATAGTATTTCTAAATATGGCTCTTTCCTATGTTAAACTTTTTCTGGGTTGTCTGAGTGAACGTGAAATGGTTACTTATGTGGAGTTTGGAAAGTTAATGGGATCCACTTTTTAACCACGTTCAGTTCCACAGACACTGGGTGTGCGCACCATGGCAAGTGCTGGACAAGGTATTAAAGATGCAGAGGAGGCTCCGTATTTCCTTAGCAAGCTCATGGCCTCAGAGAAACAAAAAACCACCGCAGCCTGGTGCGGTAAGGTGTCTCTCTGGGGAGAAACAGATTTCGCAGTAGGTGAAAGGTGGCACTGCCAGGCCCACCCATGATTAGCCTTGTAGACAGCAGGTGGAAGGGCAGATGGAGTGATGCGTGTGTCCTGCCTGGAGGTAACAGAAAATGGGGCACATCTGATGCACTTAAGGATGTGGCCTGAGAGGTACATTTGGACAGAATGTGAAGTACCTGGTATGGCAGGCTGAGACTGGACTCAGAACTGAATGACCTGGGGAGTCACTGAAAGTTAAGTGGGAACGAGATGGGCTTAGTCTTTTTGGCCATGCAGCATATGGGATCTTCCCCTCAAAGAGGGATCAAATCCCATGCTGCCTGCATTGGGAACATGGAGTCTTAACTACTGGATCACCAGGGAAATCTGAAATGGGCTTAATCTTCATGCTTCAGAAAGACCAATGCAGCCTCAGCAGATGGGGTGAGCAGTCTGGCTGTATGTCCCTTAAAACAGCGAGGAAGTAGTGACATAGCCCATCACTGTTCCTCCACTTGGCCACTGGCTTTTGCCCTAATTCTCCTGAGGTTTCTTCTCAGTCTCCCTTACCCAACGTTAATGTATCTGTGCCTCCCAGAGTTTAGTACTCACATTCAGGTGACTCCCGGATTTCAATCGCTAACCCAGATCTCTTTTCTGGGATCTAAATTCATTTCGTATGAATATCATCTTGACATATCCCTTTGGATGTGTCACAGCAACCCAAACTCAAAAACCACAAAGCTAAATGGATTCTCCATTTTAATTTGTCACCTACTCTTTCCCACACTAACTTCTATCAAGTCCTTTTTTATATACTAGGTACCATTCTAAATCGCTTATGTATGTTCTTTGATCCAATCCCCACAATATGGCCTCCTACAGAGTAGGTGGGGCTTCCCAAGGTGGCTCGGTGGTAAAGAATCTGCCTGCCAATGCAGGAGACTCAAGAGATGTGGGTTCAGTCCCTGGGTCAGGAAGATCCCCTGGAGAAGGAAATGGCAAGCCACTCCAGTATTCTTGCCTGGAAAATTGCATCGACAGCAGAGCCTGGCAGGCTGAAGTTCACGGGGTTGCAAACAGTCAGACATAACTGAGCACAGGGCACGCACAGAGTAGGTACTAATCTTATCCTACACTGTAGAGATGCAGAAATCGAGGCAAATAGAAGTTAATTGGTTTGCCCAAGGTCATCATTTGCCCAATGTTATAATGTCAGTGAGAGAGGCAGTCAGGCTGAACACCTGTACTCTTCACTATGACACCATATTCCTTCCCCAACCATTTCTGTTAGTGGCACCTCGAATTCAACCAAGGACTCATTCCAGAAATCCAGAAGTAATTTTTGATGCTTTTTCTCCCTTACCACCTGCATCTAAGCACCTTCCTAAATATACCTCCTATTTCTCCATCTATCAGCTTTCCTGCCTGTTCCATTTCAGGCCATCAACACTTATCCCTTCTATTCAATTCAGACAGTAACCACAGCACCTTGAAACAGCAATCTGATTCTGATTCATTCACTCAACAACTTATAAGACATCTTTGTTAGGTGTCATGCACTGTTCTAAGTGCTGCAATTGCAGCAGTGAATAAAACAAGTCCCTGCCCTCACAGAGCCTACAGTCAAGAATCTGAAAAGAAATAAAACAAACATGTAAAGATATACATTCAGGTAATGATTGGAGCTGTGAAGGAAAACCAAACAGGATAGAGTAGGCAGAGTGGGTAGGAATGGTGGAAGAAAATATTATTGGAGAAACTAACCTGATAAATTCACACACCAAATTAACTTCCTTCAATGGTTTTCCTTTACTTTTATGAAAAAACCTAAAATCATTAACACAATTCTAAGGTGACCATATGGCAGGGCCTTCCCCTATCTCTTCCAATTTAACATCAATTGCCCCTTCATTTAAAAATATTTCAGCTTTGAGGATTAAGTACACGGTCCTTATACCGAAGGGCCTGGCACAGTTTGTCTTCAACCCACCTGGAGCTTTGGTTCATTCATCTTCCTTACTTGTTCACTTTAGTCCAACTATTCCAGTTTCAGATCTTACAAGTAAGGCTCATTGAAAGGGTAAAGCTTGCAGATTTCCCTCTACCTTCAATGCTTTCCTCCCTGTTTTGTCTTACTCTCATTCATCCTCTAAGTCACAGCCTTTCAATTTAAGGGCCTTTTCTTTTTCTTAAGAAACCTGCCTGTTTTTCCTCACCTCTTTTACTCTGAATTTTTTCTTTAGAACATTTATCCCATTGACAATTAAATAGTAATATCATTGGTTAATACATGATTGTCTTCTCCACCAGATTGAAGCTTCTTGGTGGTATGGGATGACTCTTTCTTATGCATTGTTTGATTTCCAGTACCTTATTAATGCCCAGTACATAGCCATATGCTAAGTAATATGGTCTGAAAGAACAGTGAGGCAGAACTAGTGGCAGGCAAGAGAGAAGGACCCAACAGACTGAAGAGTTAATCAGGACAGAATATTGAATAGATCTTGACTGAATGACTGAATACAGTGGAGGGCAGTAGAAAGAAGATTAAATGTAACTGCCTGCTTTCTCCCTAGTCTGGGCAAGTGAATGGAAGATGCTGCCATGGACAGAGATGGGAGATAATGACCAGTATGGTGAAAGAGTTATGCTATATTTTAGACTATGAGATGTTTAGAGAGAGATGATTAATTAGGGAAAGATGTGTTTTATAACAATGATATTTTTAACAGAACCTGTCTCAACTCAGGTCCAAGAAATCTTCACAAGCTGTGAAAGTGCCAGCAATTCCCATTTTCCTGGCAGAAGGATAGTTTTTAAAATTCATAGTCTTTATTTTGCCTCTCCAGCTTCAATTTTGGGGAAGCAAGCATCAGGTCACTGTATTGAGATAGCAGCAGGAGGCCAAGGTCCACACCCACAGGTTTCTGACCTCACTTTTGATTCTACAAATGGATATGCTATTCAAAAGTAGTTTGGGGAAAAAAAAAAAAAAGCATAGAAGACCTGATAAGAGGACAGAAGAAAGTGTAATCTGTGTAAAACATTAAACTTTGGGGGTTTATTTGATGTTATTTAAAAGTTATTTTTAAGATTTTGGTTCCATGTGCTTTTAGTCAATACACACTGGTACGTATGACAATGGGTATTTGCAAATACAATGACATTTCCAAAAACAATGATATCAAGAGACCCTTGACTCCGAAAGTAGAATCAAGCCAAACTGATTCAATGGAAAACTTTTCAAATTCTATAATGATAGACAAAATGATATGCCAGGTATATGAGATGATGTCACAAATAGGAAAACAGTTTCATTCTCCATGTACAAAAGTGATCATGGATCTGGGAAGAGATCATTCTCATTATCCACCTCCCTGGGTTTCCTCACAGTGTTGGACATTGCTGGGTGCCTCTTCTTTCTTGATAGCCCTTCTTTTGACTTCATTGAAAAGCTCTCTAAGTTCTTATCCTTCTGGTTGCTTCTGTTTTGTCTTTTTTGCTGTCTCTTCTTCTTTATCTTAATACAATAGAGATATTTCAGGTGTGCTCTCTGTCTTTCAACAGCAAATATCTTCTGTTTTATTTCATTTTCTCTCATAGACTAATTTATCTTCTTGCTGCAGATCACTCACAAATCGAGATACCTAATGACTCCTTCTCCCTAAACATACACCATGCCCCTAGCAACCCAAAATGCATCTCCTCCTAGGGTTTCTTCCTTTCCTTCAAACTCTACAGTCTACACATGAGTTTATCACTCTTCCTTTTAAATGTCCCTCTACTCCTCCTTTGTGCCCTCTGTTTCTGATTAGGATACACAATAGAAACGTGGTGTCATCTCAGACACCTTCTTTCCATTCCTGCCCAGGGCCTTGAGGAAGTTGGAAGTGTTTACCTGTTCTTAGGTGGCTCAGAGGTTAAAGTGTCTGCCTGCAATGTGGGAGACCTGGGTTCGATCCCTGGGTTGGGAAGATCCCCTGGAGAAGGAAATGGCAACCCACTCCAGTATTCTTGCTTGGAGAATCCCATGAACGGAGGAACGTGGTGGGCTACCGTCCACGGGGTCGCAAAGAGTCGGACATGACTGAGCCACTTCACTTCATACCATCTTCATCCTTATCTTTCTCTCTGCTCCCACTGTCCCTGCCAAAGCTATTTATTTCTCCTTGGAACTATTGTCATCATCCCCTAAATATCCTGCTTGACCTACAATCACAAGATGAACACTGAGTATCACGGCCTGTGGGTGATTATTTATTACCATTAGTATTATTTCTATATCATCGTATGCCAATCCTACAATCAAAATCCATCAGTGGCACGCTAGTGTTTATCAGATTCCCAAATCCTTAACATAGCATTCAGGATTTCACTCTCCTTTCCTGATTATTACATTCCTTGCCTTAATGTGCCAGAAAAACTGAACTGTTCACCTTTTTTAATTAAATACCTTCAAGCTACTTCCTTATCTATGTGCTGTTGTTCATATTCTTCCTACTTCCTACTCTTTCCATTTTGCTATATTTACATATCCAGATCCCACCCATTATTTAAAGTCCAATCCTCAACGATACAGCCACTATGGAGAACAGTATGGAAGTCCCTTAAAAAGCTAAAAATAGAGTTATCACATGATCCAGCAATTCCAGTCCTGGATAGATATCTAGAGAAAACAATTCAGAAAGATACATGCACCTCCAAGTTCATAGCAGCACTATTTTCAATAGCCAAGACATGGAAACAACCTAAATGTCCATCAACAGATGAATGGAAAAGAAGGTGTGGAATATATATACAGCAGAATATTACTCAGAATGAAATATGCCCCTTGCAGCAACATGGATGGACCTAGAGATATTCATATCAGTGAAGCAAGGCAGACAGAGAAGGACAAATAGCGTATATCGTTTACATGTGGAATCTCAAAAAAGGATATAAATGAATTTATCTACAAAACAGAAATAGATTAACAGGCACAGAAAACAAACTTATGATTACCAAAGTGGAAGGAGGGAGGGTTAAATTAGGAGTTTGGAATTAAAATATGCACACTTCTATATGTAAAATAGATAATCAACAGGATCTATTGTATAGCACAGAGAAACATAGTCAATATCTTACAATAACCTTTAATGGAAAAAATGCAAAGAAGAATATAGATAAATATAAAACACTGAATCACTTTACTATACCCCTGAAACTAACAGAACACTGTAAATCGACTATATTTCAATAAAAATTAAAAAGCAAAACCAAGTAACCTCAACAAAAAAGACTTTCTTCAAGCAGAAATATCCTTGTCCTTCTTTGAACCAAAAAGCATTCTCTCTGAATCCCTCTTCTGGTGTGCAACCTTTTTTTTTGCTTTATTACACTTACTTACACACATACCTTATTTACTCCAACTGTGTGTTCTGCACAGGCTGTCCAGTCCATTTCTACAAAATGTGGTGCTGGGATTCATAATGACCCATGTGCTTCCACTTAGAAAAGTAGTTCACTTTTAACAGCAATATTGCATTGTGGAAGAACAAAGTTTTACAGAGAGTTCAGAGTTCAATTTTGCTCTACCTTTCCCTATCTGTCTTTTAAAAGTTAATCCCTTGAAGGCTTTATTTCTTTAGTAAAGTGTGGATAATGTTATCAGTCTCACATATTTTTAATAAGACTGAGTCAGGCCAACACACAAACCACTCTGTGAAGATATCTAATAAATGTTGCCTTGCTTCCTCTTCCCAGTTTAAGGTCCTTCCCAAGGAGGCTTTGGTACCCATGAACAGTGATCTTAAAAAGCAACAAAGATGTGCTCAGGAACTTCCCTGGGTGGTCCAGTGGTTAAGAATACACCTTCCAATGCAGGGAACACGGGTTTGATCCCTGGCTGAGGAACTAAGATTCCACATGCTGTGAGGCCACTAAACCTACCCAACACAACTACTGAGCCCGTGTGTTCCAGACCCCATGTGCCACAACTAGAGAGACTGCTCACCACAACAAAGACCCAAACAGCCAGATTAAAAAAATAAAAATATGTGCTAAGAGAACAACAGATTTGGGCATGAAGAAGGCCAGCCAACCAGGAGGACCCAAGCTGTGTTTCTTAGTCATTGGGACAAAATGGAGGAAAACACAAAGGTTTATAGAAAGAATTTATCTAACCCCAGATGCCAGCATAATACAGGTGATAAATCCTAAAGGAAATCAATCCTGAATATTCATTGGAAGGACCGATGCTGAAGTTGAAACTCCAATACTTTGGCCACCTGATGCAAACGGCTGACTCATTAGAAAAGACCCTGATGTTGGGAAAGAATGAAGGCAGGAGGAGAAGGGGACAACAGAGGACGAGATGGTTGGATGGCATCACCAACTTGATGGACATGAGTTTGAGCAAGCTTCAGGAGTTGGTCATGAATAGGCAAGCCTGGTATACTGCAGCCCATGGGGTCATAAAGAGTTGGACACAACTGAGCGACTGAACTGAATACAAGTGGTAGGGAAGGGATTGGAACTAAGTTACACTGACTGAATATAAGCTGCTGTAAGATGCTTTTATGTCACCTCAGTTAATCCCCATTTTACTGGTATGGAAACTGAACTCCTATGAAATTAAGGCACTTCTGTCACCTATCAGTTTATAAAGTTGGGATGCAAGCTTAGGACATGCTGATTCCTAAACTCCCATCTTGTTCACACATACACACACACAGACACACACACAGACTCACCCCCTTATGAGAGAAACAGAGAGTAAAACAAGGGAACTCTGATTCTCTGAAAAGTCTGTCTTTCTGCTGGGTTTTGACTGGGAGTAACTGAGGATGCATAAGGGAAAGAAAACTACATTAGTAGAACAGCTGTGTTGGTCCAACAGACTGCCGCAGACTCATTGTTGAGAAAGGAAAAGTTCCATTTTCTTGAGAGAATAAATTATTCCTTTCACTAGCAATCGAATAGCAGTCAAAACACCTTTTGGTACACTCGAAAAGAATTTCTAAAGAATTATTATAAGATGTTTCAATAAATCAATATTTAAATAAATTGTTCTCGAAATTTTCTCCTGAGCATTCTTTTACCTGCAAGCCTCCATTCTGTACCAAAAAGAAAAATGGGGAAAAATAATTAGAAATTTTGCTCTTATTTTAAATCCATAGATCCTTGTAAGGTGTATAAATCCCACAAAATAGTCATTATTGATAACAAGTAATATGCGCATTCAATATTATCCACAGCCCCTGGCCACAGAATGACAAGTGTTCTTACTTTTCAGGCAATAACTGAAACTGGATATTTCCTCAAAGAAAGGTTGTTCATATATTTAAGATGCATATGAGATAAAAATTAAAACTGTGCTTCTATGCCATTCTATACATCACTTTAAATATACAAGTTGCAGTAAGTGTTGAATAATTGTTAATTCATGACCACACAAAAGTATTGATTTAATTAAGCTCTCCGCAACCTCCCACCACAAAATCATATTAAAATTGTAGAAAAGAAACACTAAAATATTTGTGAGAACCAGAATTAAGACATTAAAGGTGCTTCCTAACAAAAATCCAAATTACTTGAATAAAACTTTTGACATCAACTGGCCTAAATGATCTATTTTCAACCTGTCCTTTTTAACATTTGTTTCACAAGATTTCTAGAAAATATGGCAGGACTGTTCTCACGTAATGGATCCTTTTTCAGAGTTCCATCTTAGTTGTGTCTAATACTTTTAACACTCTTTATGTTCTAGCCATTTCTTCTATCACTAAGGGATATAAGAAACATCAGAAAGATTCCTTGATTCCTCTTGGCTCTTTAACTGTGGTCATGCCATATTTGTGTTATGATATGGATGAAAGCATGGTGCTTCATCTTAGGGCACCGAAGATCAGCAGTATGATCTTAAGGCTTCCCAGGTGGCTCAGTGGTAAAGAATCCACCTGCCAGGGCAGGAGACTCAAGTTCAATTCCTGGGTTGGGAAAATCCCTTGGAGAAGGAACTGGCAAACCACTCTAGTATCTTGCCTGGGAAACCCCATGGACAGAGGGCCCAGGAGGGCTACACAGTCCATGGGAGTTGAAAAGAGTTGGACATGACTTAGTGACTAAACGACAACAACAATATGATATGAAGTAATTAACCACTAAATCTCAGTGTTTTCTTCTTTTTATTAAGAACTATAATAACTGGTCCATGGGATGGTTTGGGAGATAAAATACCAGGTGTGTGGTACCTAACAGTACTGTGCCTGAAAATGCAGCAAGAACAGAATAACCTGTTCTGTTGCATTTTTTGTGGCAGTCTAACTTCTGGTATTTCAATTCCTTTTAACGCCACAGATATTCAATAACAATATAGGAATGTTGACATCATGCCACGTGTCAAACTGTCAGCGAGTTTTGCTCCCATGTGACCTAGAAGTGATTTCTGCTGCGATTATGTTCTATGGTCGTTTATTAGAGAAGGTAAGTTCATTTCATTCAAGATATATGAGCCTATACATATAAAATATTAATATTTAAGTAAAACTACATTTCAATATGTATTACCCAAATTACTAAAATAGGAGCAGACACCAAACTATGCTCTGCCATGAATTCATTTTAAGAATTTTAGCACATCTAAAATTTTATATACTCAAAAAGTCTTCATATAGAAAAATGTGAGGTTTAGTTAACATTTATAATGACTTTTTAAATTGTAGTTTCTGGGAGAACTTTGTACAAGGATCTATTATTGCATTTAAGTAGTGTCTTAAGGTCTAATTTTTATGGTCTATTAAGCATAACTCTCAAGCACCTTAAACACAACTAAATGAGGTGGAATTACTGTTAACTTGTATTTTAGGTTACCGAGTGCCCAGGCAATTCCAACCAACTATATCCGGAATGGTATTTTATGACAGCTCATGACTTTCTATGTTGAGCTTCCTTGACTTAAAATTTTTACGAGATTGAAAACTGGCCTCTGAGATGGTGACTAAAAGTTGGGTCATTAGTCCTCACCTTTTAAGAAATAATGTCTCAGCAGGCTGTATTTGAACCACTTGAGCTCAAGGAGGTGTTAACAGAGTTGTTAATTAACCCAGGTCTGGAACCTATTGTGAAGAATTCCAGAAAGCTGGAACAATAGTAAGGTAGTGCTTAACCCACAGTAGGGAAGAAATGACTTTTGCCTCAATAATACAGTCAAAAACTTTCATAATAAAGATATTAAGTCAAAAAAAGAATGGCAACCTGAAACTAATGGTCAGAAATTAGGGGCAAACTTACACTGCCTTCAAAAAAAAACCAGCTGGAGTAGAAATGGACAGCTGGACAGAGTATCAGTCTTTTTGGAACAATCTCCACCTCTACACATGAATATGAATGCACAGTAAAAGAAACAGCAAAATAGCATCTCTTATATACTCACGCCTTTGATCAGATCAAGGCTTTGCTTACATCAGCCAAGATTTCAAGAATCCACAAGGATAGAGATTTCATGGCTTTTCTTGATAAGCTTCTTCTAATGCTTAATTACCCACTTAGAGTTCGGAAGATCTTAAGGTGAAAATAATCTCTACTTAGTTTCACAATAAACCTCGCTGGGCTATGGAATCAGAATACTGACTAGCATAAACAAACAGAAACAAGTAAATCAACAAAAAATCTCTCCACTTCTTGGACTAAAGTTACTAAATACTCCTCAATTAGAGTTAGTCACTCAGTCCGGTCTGACTCTTTGCAACCCCATGGATGGTAGCTCATCAGGCTCCTCTGTCCATGGAATTCTCCAGGCAAGAATACTGGAGTGGCTAGCCATTCCCCTCTCCAAGGCCTCGTCCCCTGCGATCTAACCATGTAATGAGAGAGATAAATGATGAAGATTACAAACATATGAATATAAAGTTTAGATGCTATAATAAAAACATGTAAAAATTAATGTGACTCATAGGCTAAGATGAATCTTTAAATGATAAATCATGCTCATTAGCACTTTTAAGCCAGAGAGTTTATAACATGCATTAATTATTGCACTTATCCATTGTACTTGGACATACATTTTAAGCAGTTTGAGTAAGTGCTTATAATCAGTATTTCTTAGAACCAAAATAAATTTTGATTTTTATTTTTTTACTTTATTTCCTCAATAATGGTCAACTATGATAGTTAAGAGTTTTTCCTAGAAACAAGCTTATTTACAAACCACCATAGGGTTGCAAAGAGTTGGACATAACTGAAGCAACTTAGCATACATGTACACATGTACCAATAAATCACACTCTCAATTTCATTCATCAATGTTGATGATTCTGCAAACACCTATCACTCCCACCCAAGGTTCTCACTGCTGAAGAGTCTCAGGTACTAGAAACTCTGAGCCAAAGGTTAGGAACTGCCTAGTAATGGCAGGTGGGAATTACGTGAGGTGGAGTGGCAGAAGAGCCCCTATATTTTTTCTTTTTGGCTGCATGTGGGATCTTAGTTCCTGGACCATGAATCAAATCCTAGACCCCTGCATTGGAGGCATGGAGTCTTAATCACTGGACCACCAGAGAAGTTCCAAAGGGGACTCCCACATTAAAGGCAGGAATCCCTAGACCCTGGTAAGAGAAGATGGCACAGAAGGAAGAGGAAACAGAATGGCTGTCCATCTTCAACATCTGGATGTCTGCAGGGGACACAAACTGTGAGAAAAAGGAGTTTAATAAAGATGAGAAAGATAGAAAGGAGAGCCATGAGAAACCCTCTGGCCTAACACCCCTTAAGCAGAAAAGTTTCAAGATAGATCTTGTGTAATATTATTTCCAGGGAAAGAATAATATCCCTTCAAGGTGTTTGGGATTAACATATACACACTAGTATATACAAAGTAAATAACCAACAAGGACCTACTGTATAGGTAGGGACCTATATAGGTAGGTAGGGTCCAGGGAACTATCTCAATGTTCTATAATAACTATAAGGAAAAAGAATAGGAAAAAGAATTATATATATATGAATCACTCTGCTGTATACCTGAAACTAACACAACATTGTAAACCAGCTATAATTAAAAAATACATTTTAAAAAATGAAGAAGAATATCTCTTTGCCTTTCAAACATCTCTGTCCTCAAGTTCATTACTACATAGATCTTATTTGGAAGTGGTAATTGCTTTAATTCTGTTGGAAAAGTAGAAGGCTTAAACTTGGATTTATTTGAGAGAATTAGTAAACAGATGAAAATGTGTTTTTAGACACAGTATAAAAGATGACTACAAACTGGCATCATCTTGGAGGAAGATTCTAGACTTTCTTGGAGTATAACAAAAAGATGAGACCAGGGATGGTAAATGTAAATTGACTCTATATTTATCTGCTGCTACTGCTAAGTCGCTTCAGTCGTGTCCGACTCTGTGCAACCCCATAGATAGCAGCTCATCAGGGTCCACAGTCCCTGGGATTCTCCAGGCAAGAACACTGGAGTGGGTTGCCATTTCCTTCTCCAATGCATGAAAGTGAAAGTGAAAATGAAGTCGCTCAGTCGTGTCCGACTCTTAGCGACCCCATGGACTGCAGCCTACCAGGCTCCTCCATCCATAGCGTTTTCCAGGCAAGAGTACTGGAGTGGGGTGCTATTGCCTTATTTATCTGAGCCTCTACAAATAAACAGTATAGGAACTGATGATTCAAAATTTGTTACTATAGCATCCTTGAGAAAAACCAATATGTCTAGTTTTATCACAGGTTTCAGACTTGCTGGCTTGCACCTGACTAATCCCTATTAACACATTCTAGTATGGTGTATATTTGGAAGATTGTGAGCAAATCTTGTGTACAAGTTCCTTGTTTAGAACTTGCAGAATATTGTTTACATATTATCTCATTTGATGTTCACAAAAAGTCAATAGGAAAGTTAAGGAAGACATTAATTTCTTCTAACAAATCTGATTCTCTGGACTTTTACATGTCTTCCTAATACTCCTAGTATCCTCAGGGGTATTCTGTAGTATTTGTTTTGTCAACTAGGCGTTCCTATATCTAATGCAGACTTAATTACTGTCCTCTAGGTAAAGCTGCTTCCTTTCTTCTGACTTCATACTTCCTATAATCTCCAGGAGGCTATCCCTATAAATACTAAGAATGTAATTGGGTGTTCTGGGCCAGAAACTAGTCATACTTTCTTTGTAGCACTAGTGGGATGGTGTCTTACTCATTCATGATGGTATCTATTAAAACAAAGTACTCTTGTAAAGCATCTCAATGTGTTTTCATTGAACTACTGGCTGTCTTCCAGAGTAGACCCACTCCAAGAAAGCATTCTAAAAATCTTGATTTTATTTGTAAGTAAGTTTTCTCCAAATGACCTTTCCAGTGATATTAGTACTAAACAGCCCAAACAAGACAACTCAGTACAAATATTCCCAAATTGTCTATTGTAGCATATTTCCCTCCATATCTTTCTGAGTACAGAGTCAAAGAGGTAACTTTCAAAATCAGGCTAGAAAGCAGTCAAAAAGGAGATATTTGCTGCTGAGTCTCATTTAAAAGTCAAGGGGTTTTATCTGTGAAGCATTCTAAAATTAATTAATTTCAAATGATTCTTCAGCCTGGATATTAAAGCACTTTTGCTTCTATTTTAAACACACGTATTATTGAAAATAGTCATTTTCATCTCTTCAGATCCAAGATTTTCTTTTTATAATGTCCCCTTTGAAAAGTGAAAGTGTTAGTTGCTCAGTCATTTTCGATTCTTTGCCACCCATGGAGTGTAGCCTTTCCCAATTTGGAACCAGTCTGATGCTCCATGTCTGGAGCATCTTGACCTGCACACAGATTTCTCAGAGGCAGGTAAGATGGTCTGGTATTCCCATCTCTTCCAGAATTTTCCAGTTTGTTGTGATCCACACAGTCAAAGGCTTTGGAGTAGTCAATAAAGCAAAAGTAGATATTCTTCTGGAATTCTCTTGCTCTTTCTATGATCCAACAGATGTTGGCAATTTGATATCTGGTTCCTCTGATTTCTTAAATCCAGCTTGAATATCTGGAAGTTCTTGGCTCATGTACTCCTGAAGCCTAGCTTGGAGAACTTTGAGCATTACTTTGCTAGCATGTGAGATGAGTGCAACTGTGTGGCAGTTTGAACAGTCTTTGGCCTTGCGTTCTTTGGGATTGGAAAGAAAACTGACCTTTTCCAATCCTGTGGCTACTGCTGAGTTCTCCAAATTTGTTGGCATATTGAGTGCAGCACTTTCACAGCATCATTTTTGGGACTTGAAATAGCTCAGCTGGAATCCCATCAATGCCACTAGCTTTGTTTAGTGATGCTTCCTAAGGCCCACTTGACTTTGGACTCTAGGATATCTGTCTCTAGGTGAGTGATCACATCAATATGATTATCTAGGTCATTAAGATCTTTTTTGTATAGTTCTGTGTATTCTTGCCACCTCTTCTTAAGATCTTCTGCTTCTGTTAGGTCCATACCATTTCTGTCCTTTATTGTGATCATTTTTGCATGAGATGCTCCCTTGGTATCTCTAATTTTCTCAAAGAGATCTCCAGTCTTTCCTATGTTATTGTTTTCCTCTATTTCTTTCCATTGATCATTGAGGAAGGCTTTCTTATCTCTCCTTGCTATTCGTTGGAACTCTGCATTCAAATGGGTAAATATTTGCTTTTCTCTTTTGCCTTGCACGTCTCTTCTTTTCTCAGATTTCTGAGAAATCTGTATGCAGGTCAAGAAGCAACAGTTAGAACTGGGCATGGAACAACGGACTATTTCCAAACTGGGAAAGGAGTATGTCAAGGCTATGTATTGTCACCCTGCTTATTTAACTTATATGTAGAGTATATCATGTGAAATGCTGGGCTGAATGAAGCACAAGCTGGAATCAAGATTGTTGGGAGAAATATCAATAACCTCAGGTATGCAGATGACACCACCATTATGGCAGAAAGCGAAGAGGAACTGAACAGCCTCTAAGTGAAAGAAGAGAGTGAAAAGGCTAAATTAAAAGTCAACATTCAAAACACTAAGATTGTGGCATCCAGTCCCATCACTTCATGACAAATCATGGAGAATCAATGGAAACAGAGACAGACTTTATTTTCTTGGGCTCCAAAATCACTGCAGATGGTGACTGCAGCCATGAAATTAAAAGACGCTTGCTCCTTGGAAGAAAAGCTATAACCAACCTGGACAGCATATTCAAAAGCAGAGACATTACTTTGCCAACAAAAGTCTGTCTAGTCAAAGCTATGGTTTTTCCAGTAGTCATGTATGGATGTGAGAGTTGGACTATAAAGAAAGCTGAGCACAGAGGAACTGATGCTTTTGAACTGTGGTATTGGAGAAGACTCTTGAGAGTCCCTTGGACCGCAAGGAGATCAAACCTGTCAATCCTAAAGGAAATCAGTTCTGAATATTCCTTGGAAGGACTGATGCTGAAGCTAAAGCTCCAGTACTTTGACCACCTGATGTGAAGAACTGACTCATTTGAAAAGACCCTGATGCTGGGAAGGATTGAAGGCAGGAGAAGGAGGGGACAACAGAGGATGAGATGGTTGGATGGCATGTCCACTGACTCGATGGACATGAGTTTGAGGAAGCTCTTGGAGGTGGTGATGAACATGGCAGCCTGGCATGCTACAGTCCATGGGGTTGCAAAGAGTTGGACACAGCTGAGCTACTGAACTGAACTGAACTGAACTGGACTATAGCCCTCCAGACTATTCTGTCCATGGAATTCTCCAGGCAAAAACACTGGATTGGGTAGACAATCCCTTCTCCAGGGGAATCTTCCCAACTCAAGGATTAAACCCAGGTCTCCCACACTGCAGGCAGATTCTTTGACATTTGAGCCATCAGGGAAGCCTGTCCCCTTTATAATACAGAAATAAAATCACATATAATGTTATCTATCTACACACAGGAATTAAACAAATAAATATAATGGCTTAAACATACAAGGAGAGAGAAAACAAAAGGAATGCAAAGTAAAATAATACATATTTCACTTTGGAGAATCTGAGGCATGGCCACATGTGTAATGAAGGAGGCATGTGCTTGCAGCCATATGCAGCATCACTGTGGCCTGACAAGCACAAAGGCACCCTCTTATAAGTGCTTTGCATGGCCAGCAATATTTCATGAGGAGGCTTATTAGTGACATAATTTGTCAAAATGGTAAAATGTACAGTGGCAACACCAGTTGTAATAGATAAGCTTTGTAAATCTGACTTTCAGCTCTCAGATATACAGCAGAATCCTTCCCATATTGCAGTGGTCCAGTGGACCTCACACCTGTGAAATGTCTTCAGAAATCTATCACCATGATCATCAGCATCTTCACAAATGTTCAAAACACCCCTGGGACAATACTGTTGTGCTGCTTAGTCACTAAGCCTTTAGATGCAAAGACTCAAGGACGCATGTCCAACTCTTTATGACTCCACAGACTGTGGCCTCCTGGCTCCTCTGTCCATAGAATTCTCCAGGCAATAACAGTAGAGTGGGTAGCCATCCCCTTCTCCATGGTATCTTACCGACCCAGGGAACAAACCTGTGTCTTCTGTTTGGCAGGTATTCTTTACCTGGAGCCACCTGGGAAGCCTGAACCCTTGCTTAACCCTCGGAACTCAACCCAGGCTTCCTACTGAAAGCCAGGCTTACTTTGAACTGCCCATGATCCTTTCTGAGTCAGAAAAGCCTCCCCCAGCTCCCAGGACTCAGGGGATTAAAGTCCTCTCTTTATACACCTCTTTCACAGCAGACTTCCCTGGTGGCTCAGAGCTAAAGCGTCTGTCTGCAATAGGGGAGACCCAGGTTCGATCCCTGGGTTGGGAAGATCTCCTGGAGAAGGGAATGGCAACCCACTCCAGTATTCTTGCCTGAAGAATCCCAGGGATGGAGGAGCCTGGTAGGCTACAGTCCATGGGGTTGCAAAGAGTCAGACACGACTGAGCAACTTCATTTCACTTCACTTCACAGCACAGGCCTCAATTTATTAGATATGTGATTTGAAAGTGCTGATTTCTACTTTCAAGCTCCATGAAGGCAAGTCAGAATCTGTCTGTTTGACTCTGTAGCTATAGTGCCAAAACTGTCGTCAGCACATGGCAGATGTTCAGTGACGAAAGAATGTTAAAGAAATGGGTAAATGAATTTGCAACCACTCAAAAGTCTGAAGTCCTGACATATTGATTCACTGGGTAATGTGTTACGATACTGATCTCTGAGTATATTTATATATTGGCTGAACTTTAGGTGCATCTTTAGAAATAATAAAAATAAAAAAGAGCTCTTAGGAGAAACTATAAAAACCAGTCAAAATAAGGCAGTTGTTCCTTATGTAATGAACTCAATATGTATTGTAGAACACAGCCTAAAAACATACGATCTTTAGATTCTTATTAGTGAACTGGGTGATTGCTTGAATTACCAAAGAGTTGCCGAAAGAATATTTTCAAGGTACTTAATGAATATTTATGGTTTCTGTAACTAAAAATATCTTAACAACATAACTTTTAACATATCTTAAGAAATAAAGATCACTTTGTCATGTTCCCACATTAATACAATAGTTTCAAACTATCTTTCATGGAGAATATTTCTTTATTCCAATTGTATTTCATTTCTGAAGAGGTTTGAGGTCTATACTGTAAGTGACTCATTCCTATCCTTGGTAAAGACTGAATAAGTTCTTTTCATTTTTACCTAGGAATTGAATAAAATTAACAAAATGAGAACCCCAAATGGAGGCTGAAATATCTAAATGTTATAATGATGAGTTTAACTATCTAAACGTCTTTCCAAACCAAAATTTAGCCAAATGTACAATCATCATTTCAGTTTTTCCAAATGGCTGCAGTTCCCTCTCTTAGAATGAGTGAGTGAGTGAGTGAAGTCGCTCAGTCGTGTCCGACTCTTTGCGACCCCATGGACTATAGACCACTAGGCTCCTACATCCATGGAATTTTCTAGGCAAGAATACTGGAGTGGGTTGCCATTTCCTTCTCCAGGGGATCTTCCCGACCAGGGTATCGAACCAGGGTCTCCCACATTGCAGGCAGACGCTTTACCGTCTAAGCCACCAGGGAATCCCTTAGAATAATGGAGTGCTCAAATCTTTGATAGTTAATTGTACAGGATTACTGTTTGGCAATCGACCAACTCCCTGGCATGGGGGCACATCATTTTATTTAATGGTTCATCACCAAGACCTTACTAGCACAAAGGACAACACAGATCACTGCAGAATCATGACAAGAAAGTCACAGACCGAGTCAGCCCATCCCACCTGAGAGAAAGAGGTTTCACTTAATAAACTACCCAGGTAAATGGTAACCAACATGAGTAGCTATTAACTCCAAGAGCTGATTAAGTAAAAGACCAAATGGGCAAATATTTTTTTTCACCTTCAGTAATAAACTTAATATATTACCTAGTTCAACATTTCTCTAAAATACAGTAATTTGCCTTCAGAATATAGAAATAACATCTACAGTGGGGAGAAACATAATATCACATAAAAAGGATAATGACATTTAAGGTCTGAGAGCTTTACATTTTTCATCAAAATTGAACTTTTAAATTTTCCCTAAGTAAAAACAGTAATTTTTGAAAAATGTTTTGTTTTGAGGAAAATATTTAACTCACAGATCAGCACTGTACAACTGAAAATTTTATTTTTTAAATTTATCTTCAAAATATATGCCCAGTGTATTTCACACGGAAGCCTGGATGGCTCATGTTTAGGAGACGCAGTTGTCTAAAGAATAGGTACCACAGGCCTCATATCAAACTCTGTTGAGCTCAAAAGTTATAAAAATTATTAAAATGGCATTTACCTAAAAACCAACATGGATGAGAGGGACATACTTGTCCTTACGCTTGATATCAAGACAGTAAAAATATCATTTGTCTCTTTTAAATTTACAAATCATTTAAACACTTTGTACCATGTTTTCATAGCGCGGGTGGCTGCGACTGGTGCACATAGGGTGGCCGAGAGGAGCTACCACATGTCCGAGGTCAGGGGCAGAAGCCAGGAGGACCCCAGTCCAGAGGTGGCAGACAAGAGGAGTTACCCCACGTCCAAGGTCAGGAGCAGCAGCTGAAAGTGCCAGGCTGCGACGGCACAGGAACAGCCAAGAGGAGCTACCCCGCATTTGAGGTCAGGGGCGGCGGCCAGGTGGAGCTACCCTGTGTCCAAGATCAGGGGTGGCGGCCGGGAGGAGCTAACCCATGTCCAAGGAGCAGTGGCTGCGTGGGCCCAGGAGGGCCTAGAGGAGCTATTCCACATTCAAGGTCAGGAGGAAGGTGGTGAGGAGATACCCCTCGTCCAAGGTAAGGAGCAGCGGCTGTGCTTTGCTAGAGCAGATACCCTACGTCCAAGGTAAGAGAAACCTAAGTAAGATGGTAGGTGTTGCAAGAGGGCATCAGAGGGCAGACACACTGAAACCATAATCACAGAAAACTAGTCAATCTAATCACACTAGGACCACAGCCTTGTCTAACTCAATGAAACAGCCATGCCCATGGGGCCACCCAAGATGGGCGGGTCATGGGGGAGAGGTCTGACAGAATGTGGTCCACTGGAGAAGGGATGGCAAACCACTTCAGTATTCTTGCCTTGAGAACCCCATGAACAGTATGAAAAGGCAAAATGATAGGATACTGAAAGAGGAACTCCCCAGGTCAGTAGGTGCCCAATATGCTACTGGAGATCAGTGGAGAAATAACTCCAAAAAGAATGAAGGGATGGAGCCAAAGCAAAAACAATACCCAGCTGTGGATGTGACTGGTGATAGAAGCAAGGTCCAATGCTCTAAAGACCAATATTGCATAGGAACCTGGAATATCAGGTACATGAATCAAGGCAAATTGGAAGTGGTCAAACAAGAGATGGCAAGAGTGAACGTCGACATTCTAGGAATCAGCGAACTAAAATGGACTGGAATGGATGAATTTAACTCAGATGACCATTATACCTACTACTGTGGACAGGAATCCCTCAGAAGAAATGGAGTAGCCATCACGGTCAACGAAAGAGTCCGAAATGCAGTACTTAGATGCAATCTCAAAAATGACAGAATGATCTCTGTTCGTTTCCAAGACAAACCATTCAATATCACGATAATCCAAGTCTATGCCCCAACCAGTAATGCTGAAGAAGCTGAGGTTGAACAGTTCTATGAAGACCTACAAGACCTTTTAGAACTAACACCCAAAAAAGATATCCTTTTCATTATAGAGTGAAGTGAGGTGAAGTCGCTCAGTCGTGTCTGACTCTTTGCGACCCATGGACTGTAGCCCACCAAGCTCCTCCGTCCATGGGATTCTCCAGGCAAGAATACTGGAGTGGGTTGCCATATTATAGGGTACTGGAATGCAAAAGTAGGAAGTCAAGAAACACCTGCAGTAACAGGCAAATTTGGCCTTGGAATACAGAATGAAGCAGGGCAAAGACTAATAGAGTTTTGCCAAGAAAATGCACTGGTCATAGCAAACGCCCTCTTCCAACAACACAAGAGAAGACTCTACACATGGACATCACCAGATGGTCAACATCGAAATCAGACTGATTATATTCTTTGCACCCAAAGATGGAAAAGCTCTATATAGTCAGCAAAAACAAGACCAGGAGCTGACTGTGGCTCAGATCATGAACTCCTTATTGCCAAATTCAGACTTAATTGAAGAAAGTAGGGAAAACCTTTTATGACTTAAATAAAATCCCTTATGATTACACAGTGGAAGTGAGAAATAGATTTAAGGGACTAGATCTGATATATAGAGTGCCTGATGAACTATGGACTGAGGTTCGTGACATTGTACAGGAGACAGGTTCAACACGATCCTCATGGAAAAGAAATGCAAAAAAGCAAAATGGCAGTCTGGGGAGGCCTTACAAATAGCTGTGAAAAGAAGAGAAGCGAAAAGCAAAGGAGAAAAGGAAAGATATAAGCATCTGAATGCAGAGTTCCAAAGAATAGCAAGGAGAGATAAGAAAGCCTTCCTCAGCAATCAATGCAAAGAAATAGAGGAAAACAACAGAATGGGAAAGACTAAAGATCTCTTCAAGAAAATTAGAGATACCAAGGGAATATTTCATGCAAAGATGGGCTTGATAAAGGACAGAAATGGTATGGACCTAACAGAAGCAGAAGATGTTAAGAAGAGGTGGCAAGAATACACAGAAGAACTGTACAAAAAAGATCTTCATGACCAAGATAATCATGATGGTGTGATCACTCACCTACAGCCAGACATCCTGGAATGTGAAGTGAAGTGGGCCTTAGAAAGCATCACTACGAACAAAGCTAGTGGAGGTGATGGCATTTCAGTTGAGCTATTTGAAATCCTGAAAGATGATGCTGTGAAAGTGCTGCACTCAATATGTCAGCAAATTTGGAAAACTCAGCAGTGGTCAAAGGACTGGAAAAAGTCAGTCTTCATTCTGATCCCAAAGAAAGGCAAAGCCAAAGAATGCTCAAACTACCGCACAATTGCACTCATCTCACATGCTAGTAAAGTAATGCTCAAAATTCTCCAAGCCAGGCTTCAGCAATACGTGAACCGTGAACTTCCTGATGTTCAAGCTGGTTTTAGAAAAGGCAGAGGAACCAGAGATCAAATTGCCAACATCCACTGGATCATGGAAAAAGCAAGAGAGTTCCAGAAAAACATCTATTTCTGCTTTATTGCCTATGCCAAAGCCTTTGACTGTGTGGATCACAATAAACTGTGGAAAATTCTGAGAGAGATGGGAATACCAGACCACCTGACCTGCCTCTTGAGAAATCTGTATGCAGGTCAGGAAGCAACAGTTAGAACTGGACATGGAACAACAGACTGGTTCCATATAGGAAAAGGAGTACATCAAGGCTGTATATTGTCACCCTGCTTATTTAACTTATACGCAGAGTACATCATGGGAAACGCTGGACTGGAAGAAGGACAAGCTGGAATCCAGATTGCCGGGAGAAATATCAATCACCTCAGATACTAAGATGACACCACCCTTGTGGCAGAAAGTGAAGAGGAACTAAAAGCCTCTTGATGAAAGTGAAAGAGGAGAGTGAAAAAGTTGGCTTAAAGCTCAACATTCAGAAAACGAAGATCATGGCATCCGGTCCCATCACTTCACGGCAAATAGATGGGGAAACAGTAGAAACAGTGTCAGACTTTAATTTTTTGGGCTCCAAAATCACTGCGGATGGTGACTGCAGCCATCATATTAAAAGATGCTTACTCCTTGGAAGAAAAGTTATGACCAACCTAGGTAGAGTATTGAAAAGCAGAGACATTACTTTGCCAACAAAGGTCCATCTAGTCAAGGCTGTGGTTTTTCCAGTGGTCATGTATGGATGTGAGTGTTGGACTGTGAAGAAGGCTGAGTGCTGAAGAAGTGATGCTTTTGAACTGTGGTGTTTGAGAAAACTCTTGAGAGTCCCTTGGACTGCAAGGAGATCCAACCAGTCCATTGTGAAGGAGATCAGCCCCAGGATTTCTTTGGAAGGAATGATACTAAAGCTGAAACTCCAGTACTTTGACCACCTCATGCATTGAGTTGACTCACTGGAAAAGACTCTGATGCTGGGAGGGATTGGGGGCAGGAGCAGAAGGGGCTGACATTGATGAGATGGCTGGATGGCATCATTGACGCGATGGACGTGAGTACAAGTGAACTCCAGGAGTTAGTGATGGACAGGGAACCCTGGCATGCTGCGATTCATGGGGTTGCAAAGAGTCGGACATGACTGAGCGACTGAACTGAACTGAACTCAACCATGTTTTCCTAGGTTCCCTGGTGGCCCAGAGGGTAAAGTGTATGCCTACAATGCCTGAGACCCGGGTTCGATCCCTGGGTGGGGAAGATCCCCTGAAGAAGGAAATGGCAACCCACTCCAGTACTCTTGCCTGGAAAACCCCAAGGACTGAGAATCCTGGTAGGCTCCAGTCCGTGGAGTCGCAAAGAGTCAGACACGACTGAGCAACTTGACTTCCCTTTTCTACTTGGTAATTTCTCAGTCACCTTTTAGGACAAAGACCCAATGTGTCATCCCTCGAGTTCCTTTGAAGGCTTTGTGAACATCTCTGTACTCTGTGCTCCTAGAAAGCACTTTCCTTACCCATTATCTCCACTCCAATCATCATTTCCAAACAGCTGCAGTTCCCGTGTTGTGCTGCCATTTACTTGTTTAAATACGTGTTTCTTCATCACAACTCCATGAATGAAGGGACTACATTCCCTCCGTTGCATCTTTAGCATTCAAGAGAGTTTCTGGCACAAAACAAGGGCTGAATGTATTTGTTTTAAATGAGTGATGTTTTACAGGCAAACTATGTCCCTTGACTATGATAGTAAACTTCATGAATGAAAATACCGGGGTCAGCATCTAAAATGAACTGATGTCTCTGACGCCAGTCAGAAGTCCCTGGTCCTTCGTCACCTGCCCGCTCAGGGTGGTCCCTCTAGTGAACCCTCTGGCTACACAGACTCCCTTCGCCATGCACCTCAATGTTCCACCCCTGGCGTCTCGTCTTTAATCTCACCTGTCTCCGGGGCTTCTCATATCCTGTCTGCTCCAATTAGAAGACACAGGCATTGCGCCTCTCCTGTGAATCAGATCTATATTCTAAGCCAAGCTCTGCTCAGTTATCTGTATGAGCTTCAGCTAAAATGTCCCTCTCTGAATCAACAGACAAGGAGGAGAGGTTAGGTCAGGGGATGTCATGAGTGTAGAGTCAGATAGACATGGGTGCAAGCCTTTCATGCCTTTAAACACATCAAAGAGCCCTTAAGTTCATGTCCAATTTGTAAAATCACCATAACGATCTATTAACAGTTTCATCAGGTTGTGGTGAAGAGCAAATAAAACCATCACAGATTTAGAAACTCGGAAGTGCTTAAAGACCTCTGATCTTCTGTAGAGAGTCCATACATCAATGTAGTAACCACTGTCCCATAGCGATATTCCTCTGTATTCTTCCGGAATGCAAATCTGACTCTATCGGCCCCCTCCAACACACACTTCCTCTTAAAAGCCTCCAATGGTTGCCCATCATACTCAGAATAAAGCCCTCCATTAAACTCCTGGTGAATATATCTCCAGAGATTTGCCTTCTCAAATGATGTCTGACCAGCCTCAAGGAACTGATTCCAAGTCCCCATTTACCCCCCTTCTCTCATGGCTGCACATATACTAACTCTTTTCCCTGATACCCACTCCCCGACCCCAGTACGTCTGCATACCTCTTTCATAGCTCTTGCCACGCTGTACTGCAATTTTTTTTTGAGGGGAGGCTCTGGCTTCCACTTCAGACTGTGAGAACAGAGGTGGTTGTGTATGCTGTTGTATCGTTGGTGCCCAGACTGTTGCCTCTTGTGTGTAATGTCATTGAATAAGGTTTGCAGGAGGGATAAATTACTGCCTGGAAACCCCTGCTTGACAGCTCTTCGTGTTCCTGAGTTAAGAGTTGGCCATAATGTGTATTGATTAAGTATGGTTATCTCATGGTAAATTCCTTCATCATTACTGAAAAAATAAGCCAAGCTGTGGTCAATTAAGTAAATGCAGAGGAAAATATGATATTAATTTGGGGATATATAATAGACATAATAACCTTTTTTTTTTTAATTTGGCAATTTATACCCTGCCTCTTTTCATAAAGGATACAAGAAAGCATACTTGTTGAGTGAAAAAAAGAAAAGGATATTAGAAATAAGCATGCAGTAAGGACCTATACAGTTGCTACAGCTGAACAGTAAATCTGAATCTGGGCTTCCTGGAAGCAAAACAACATTCATAGTAATATATACTCCAGTTTTGATGTGGCAAGTAAGAGGGTGGAGATAGCATAGAGGAATGGTTTGAAATGCAAGCAATTTGACCGTTTAAAAAAATCTTAATAGATGTTATAGTGATATGCATGCATGGAATTAAAATGAACACAAATTAAGAATAAATATTTTGTAAGGCACTTATTTTTAGAAATTTTATTAATAATCAACAAGAGCTACATTGTTGCATCTGCCATGTAGGAGCCTCTCTCTATCTACCCACCCATTCCAACTCCAATCCTGGCAAAAATCCTGGTTTTTGCTCCTGAAATCAGATAAATAACCTAGTAATGAAAACGTGGGTTGAGCAGAGGTGGAACTATGTGATGCTTTACATTTTGAGAAGTGAAATCATTCAAGAGTCGGGTGGGGTAGATACTATACAAATTACTCTATAATATAAAATAATAATTTATGATTTAAATGAAGAACATTAAATTCTCATGGATCTCAGGCTGTTCATTAAGACAAATAAAATAAGTAAAAGAAGAAAATGACATGACATCCTTCCACATTGGCCTTCAAAGAAACAACGCCACGACTGCACATTAAGACAATCACACCTAAATGAACATACACCAAGAAAGTAAAATTCTTCTTTGAAATGATTTGACATTGATACACCTTCTAGTGGCCTAACTTAATCCTGATAATGACACCGAACTCATAAGAAGTAAACTGATGGAAATAACATTAGGGTGTGGCCTCTGAAGGCTGGAACAGTGCTGTGAGGTCAAGTGACAGAGAGAAGAGAATGAGCTGTGTCCCACCTGTTGTTGTTCAGTGACTAAGTCATGTCCAACTCTTTGCAACCCCATGGACTGCAACATGCCAGGCTTCCCTGTCCTTTACCATCTCCTGGAGCTTGCTCAGATTTATGTCTATTGAGTTGGTGATGCTATCTAACCATCTCATCCTCTGCCATCCCCTTCTTCTTTTGACTTCAGTCTTTCCCAGCATCAGGGTCTTTTCCACTACTAGCCCACAAAAGTGAGGTTATTAATAATGCTAAGCTTAACCCCAGACTCCCTGGGGTCCAGTTTATCTATGCAATAAATGACACTTGCTCAAAGACAGACTAAAGGTGCAACGGCTCTTTACTGATGATTAAAGCAAACTTAACTAATAACAAGTAACAACAGACTGTTGCTACATACTTTCCTTCAAGCAATTTTATAATGCTTTGTGTTACTTAATAGACTGCTAAACAAATGCACAAATACTAGGTTTAACTTTCAATAAATAAGTTTGCATGTAATCCATTTTGTAACATGTATTGAGTATCGTGTTTAACCAAGATTTTATATTCTCTATGGCAGTCTGCTCTTCTTTATAATCCATGTTAATGAAGACTTGACTGAAAGTCAAAAGGGGGAAAGCAATATGAGTTTCTCAGGAAAAGGAAAATATGTCCTAATACTTAGATCTAAAAAGGTAGAAATGATTAAAGACTAATGATTCATATAGGTAACAACTAAAACACCCCTGCATAAAAACACCCCATAATTAAATTACAAGCAAGAAAAAAAAAAACAACACTGGGAAAATATTTACAACATATACTATAAAGGGCTAGTATTCTTAATATACAAAGAGCTCTGAAACATCAATAAGGAAAAAAAAAAAAAAACCTGAACACCTAAATGAAAAAGTGTGCAAAGTATATCAGCATACAATTAACTAAAGAATATAAAGAAAATCTGACCTCACTATTATTAAAAGTAGAATAGCAATAATATCTTCATTTATTATTAGGAAATTTTTAAAAGAATAATAACCCACAACTGTTGGTTAGGGTATGAACATTCTCCAAAATTGCTTGTACAATACTAATAGACCCAACTTACCTGGAGGGCAATTTGGAAATATGTGTTTAAAAATGCATGCCATATAATGAAGCAATTCTCATCCCAGAAGTTTATCATAAAATAATCAGGAAAGTATGCAAAGAAATATAAACAAGTATGTCCCTAAGACTACCTGTTCACATTTCCTAAATGCGTTAATCCTAATGGCATTTTACTGATGCAAAAATAAGTGACTTATGTAGGTGAAATAATTTTTCAAAGATACAATGAGCACAGCCAAAAATCAATAATAATAAATCAAAAAGTCAAAGCCTTAACCACCAACTTATAGAATGATGTTTTTTACTTTTTTTTTTTTAACTAAAAAATATGCTAGATAGAGACAGAAACTAGGAGTGACTAGGGCAAAGAATTGAAGATCCAGAGACATAAAGAGGAACAGGAAACAAATAAGACAGACAAAAACGAAGAAAGACAGCTGGAAAAGCAAAAAACATAGGTAGAAAGAGACAGGACGTGACTGAGAGCAGCAGCACATTTTGAGATTATTAATAGTGTATCTTATTTTTCTTTTGGCTATCTGTTTCTTATTACTTTTTGAAACAAGTATTACTAATGTAATACAAATATTTTTAAGAATAACTGAACTGCTAATGGAGGCAGGAACACAGAGTTATCTAACTGGGTATATGCCTGGTAGCACTACTAAAGCAAACAGGTTAGGAGGTTTCATAAGGTTGAGTCTTATACCAAAAGCAGAGGGTAACATCCCAAACTGTAAACCAGGTAAGGGAGAACAAAAGAAGGCCCCAAGTGTGGTTATTCTACGTTGCTAATCTGGGATCACACACATAGTTTATGTTAATACAGAAGAAAAAGACCAATATCATTCTTAATGGAATCTACAGCCCCTGTTTGCAACCCTAAAGAATGTACATGTGGGTATGTAATCACTCACATGCACATGTGTGCATGCACACACATACCACACGAAAATGAAAATAAACCCAGAAACCTTTTCAAGTGGCTATGACAATGCTAAATGGAGAAGCACTACTAGTAGTAGATCAACTATGCTAATTTAGGATGCAAAGAATTATATATGTTGCTGTAGAGGCTTCACTTTCTTAGATTACACTGCCTAAGGTTTGCAGCTAAAGTAAGGTAAAAAACTGTTTCTGCCAAAATTGTCTGAAACCACATATTTTTAAACAGCAAAAGATGAAAAATATATGTACTCCTATACACAGTGTTTTCCATTTTTTTAAGTCATTGCCAAATTTTGTTTAAAACCATCATCTAGAGCCATACTGAATATGACTAAATATTTATGAATGAACCGACATCTTTCTTTCACTTGTCTTCATGAAGGTAATTGAAAATTCTGAGTAACACTGCCAAAACTCTAAGCTTCACAGAAATTTCCCCAAATTGATTCTGACTGTCCAGAAAGGATTGCAGGGGAGGCTGGAATCAGTTTGAGCATCCTTTTCTTAAGAATTAGTTTCTCTCTAGGGACTTCCCTAGTGGTCCAGTGGTTAAGACTTGACCTTCCAATACAGGGGAAGAGGGTTCAAACCCTGATTGAGAGCTAAGACCCCACATGCCTCACTGCCAAAAAGTCAAAACATAAATCAGAAACAATAATGTAACAAATTCAATGAAGGTACTTTAGAAACGGTCCCCATCAAAAAAAAAAAATCTTAAAGAAAAAAAAGAATTTGTTTCTAGTAATAATAATCTGTTCTTATACCAGGGTGGTGCATATGCATATCCATAAACTGTTAACAACCACTTTAGGTTACCCATCACTTGTAATGACCACTCCTGATGAACTCAGTTCTCTAAATGCTCATCATCAGAGATAGAGCAGTATGTTAGAAATGCAAAATAAAGTTAAAACTTTATTTCCTAAGTCACTATTCTGACCTGCATGAAGCATAAAGAAAATAATATTATACATAAACACACAAAAACACCAAAGACACAAATTTATGGCCAAAGTGTTCACCTAACAGCAGGTGGCAAATTACAGTTTTATCTTGCCTTCTTTGCCACCTACTTCCCCTAAAATTAGTTCCAAAGGTTCTGTTAAAATCCAGGTAAGAAAGCAGATAGTTTTTGTATGGTTTAACTGAACCTATACCAGAGATGGAATAAAGATGGCAAATAGGTTTCAATCTACTTGCCCCTTCTAATCAACTGGTAAGCATTGCCAAGAACACTGTGTCAAGAAGGATTCTGGGTTGCTTTATTAATTACTGATGTCTTTTGTATAAACTCAAGGGAGATCGTGGAGAATACCATTTAATTCTATTATTTTCTTTTATGTATAATATATTATACTTCCACTGATAATTGGGCTTATTGTCAAACCTCATCTATTTTCATGTAAATATAAAACAACTAGATAGGTCAGATTTTTTTGGCAAATATTAATTAACATAGACTTTAGTTAGGTTGAGATGCCCTCTCAGCAAGATGTGATAGATGAAAAGATTTAACAAGATAGTGAACAGAGATAAGAATATACATTGCTCCAATGCATGTGAGTCAGAGGAACAGATCTGCTGTGAATCCCAAGGGCCTCTAAGAAAGAAACATTGCAAAGAGGAAACCAGAAATTCCATATTTAAGCATCATGTAGAAAATTGATGATATAGAGAAAAAGCGCATAGGCCTACAAATCAATACAAACTGGTTACCCCTTCTTGTTAACAGTTTGGGTCTTATCAGCTTCTGTGCTATTAAAAAATTGTGAGAAAAATTATTTTAAAAGATCACAAACATTTCACTGTCTGAAATACTATGTATTATTTTGTTATTTTTATCATTTATCTTCAAAATAATGTTTCGAAAGGTTTAGATGAGTGTTTATAGTAAAGGACTGAAAAGGCAACATTTAGATTCTGATTTGAACCTCAGCTCTGCCACTGATTTTTTTTCATTCACTACTTTTTATATTTGACAAAGACTTGTTAATTACTATATGTAATGGGGAAAACACAACAAATCAAAATAGTTCACAGAATTTGCAATAGGAAATAGAGCAGGAAATTAAAAAGTGGAAAATATTACAAGGATGCATTTTAGAAGCAGAAAGACAAGAGTGAACACAGCTAGCAACTGAATTTCTTCATATATACTGTACATCCTGCTTCTTTGCATAGTTATTTCAAGGCTACAAGATCACACAGAATTTTTTTTACTGTAAATATACTAATTTACTTCTTCTCCCATTAAGGCTGAAAAGAACAACAGTCTGGCATTTTAAGTCCAGGTTACGTCCCTTTGGTGTCAAATTTTTCATTTCAATCATCCAATGGCATTGTTAAGCATTCACAAAACAAATATGTCTTTACATAAAGTCAATATGGTTTTAGAGCATCCCTCCTAGACATAAATGCAGAAATTCTCCTTGAACTGTAGACATCCTCAGGGAAAACTTTCTGATAACCACAAGCGTCCAAGACCCTAATCTTGGTTAATCACTAACAGGTTAGCATCTCTGAAAACAGCACAGCCTAAGAGCAGAAGAATGTGTGGTCTGGTTCTCATAGAATTTTAAACCTAGGACAAAACATAGGGATTTAGAAGGTTATTTTTTAAAAATCTGAATTAATAACACATTATCAGTTTGGTACGAAAATATGAACAGCAATTATCAAGCTTCCAGATATGCAATATAGCTCAGAAATAGGCTGTGCTTGCTACTGATTCTGTAGAGAAAGAATATAGGATTTTTAGCACAAGCAACCTTTTGCAATATAATAAACAATCTATCAAATCATCTTAAAACACTGAAAAATCTTATGCTATTTTATTTGTACTGAATTATCAATTAGCTCAATAAATCCTATTCTATCCTCAAAGTACCAATAATAAGATATACAACATGTATTTAGTAAAAATGGAAAATAATTGTATAGCATAACATTTATATCATAATATATATTTCATTTATCTACATTAAAGGCATTGTAAAAATTCAAAATTGGCTTCTCTCTGCTCTCAGCTCTAAGATTTTGGGCTGAAGAAATGACTAACCCAGGAACTTCTACCAAGTTCATAAAGAATCATGACTTTTCCATTCTCTTCATTATAGATGAATAGGTAGCTAGTCAACTAACCCAAAATTCTGGGCACAGAATGCCACCTAAAGCATCTCACCGAGAAAAATGGTCCTAAAGTAATGCGGACTGATAGATAACATTTTTTGAGGGAAACTTTAAGAGCTTTGGACCTAGGACAAGTCACTTGGTTCTACACAGAATGGTGATACTCACCTAGAAATTGAAAAACAATCAACTAGGCAAGATCAGTTACAGAAAAAGCAAACTTTCTGCTAGACAACTGAGATCAGAAGACTTCAAACTAGCACTTTATGAAATACCTACATCAAATTGAAGAAAATCATAAGTAACAGAAAATGTCACAGCACATACAGATGGTCACCTGCGGCGGATTCATGTCAATATAGGGCAAAACCAATACATAATAAATAGACACCACCAGAAGAAAGTAAAAAAAAAAAAAAGATATTTTGATCTCCCACGTTTTAAGAAGAGAAAATTCAAGTGTTCGCCTTAGAAAGGGCAAAATATTATGTTCACCAGTTAAGCTATAAACTTCATGTGAGGGGAAAAAAAAAAAAGTCTAAACTGAATAGTCATGGGAGACAATAGTCCAGAATTGAACTGAGTAGACATGGCATCAATTTTAAAGAAAGCCTGAAACTCTTGAATTTAGCTGTTCACTCCAAAGTCTTCCTTTAAGTACTATTCATTTCGCTAAGTTTTTTTCACCTAGATTATAATAGAAGACAGCAATCTGTCAGGTTTAACTCATAATACAGATGTGAAGTATTACTAGTTTATTGATTAAGAATTGATTATTCTAGTCAACATAAATTAATTTAGCTTTGGATTTCTAATCAAAATGCTTACATGAATGAAGAAATAGATTAAAACTTTAAACAAGGTGGCAACAATCGTATAAAGTAGGCAGGAGAAAAAAGAAATAGTTAAGTTGAAAGACTGATTCGGAGGCTTTTAGTATGGTCTAAGTTTGAGATAATAAGTAAATTAAACAACAACAAAAAAAAAGACAAGACATAACTACTAAGAAAAGATGCTAAGTACAAAATTGCAAAGTTTGGCAGTTGGTTGGGTGGAAACACATGATAGGAGTAAAAAGAAAATTTCAGAGTTCAGCAAGAGGAAGAATAGCCATTCCACTAACAAAACATAAGACAATAGGAGTAGTTGGTTGAATAACAAAAAAACTAAAGAGTACATGGACATCTGTAAGGAAATGTAACCTAGAATTCAAAAGCGTGCTTACATAACAGAGAAGGATTTGTAGATTACAGACATCATGTGAATAGATAAGATGATAAAAAGTTTAAAAATTACAGTAAGACCATTGATGGAATTTTGAAAAAAGGTGATGTTTGAAAGTGATGGAAGGAATTTTATTCATTCTTTCAGTTTCTATTACTGTGTTAAGTATCATCTAAGTACTGAAAACTTAAAAACTAAGAAAGAGAGGCGTGATGGATATTTGAAGACCAAAAGAACCATGTTTTCCCTTGTAATACTTACAAGTATATATTCCTCCTGCAAATATCTCTTGAGAACCAACTCCTTGAAAGGAATTTACCAAATGCTAAAAAAATTGTTATTCTTGGTTTCAGAAGCTACCATAATATAGTAATCACTTTTCCTTGGAAAATACAGTGAATTACAAAACAAATGAAAAATCTACAAGTGCCTAATTCAGTGCATGTGTGAAGTTCTGACAAGACTGTTAAAAAATGAAAGTCAAGGGTTTTGTTATATACCATGCCATGATTAGGTGAAATCACCATTGCTGTGTAAACAGAGTCCACTCACAGTTAACTGAAAGTCCATCCATTTAGTGAGATGATACCCAAGCAGTGCGAAAATCAGTTGGGGTGAAATGATTAAAGGCAACAACTGCCTCTCTTTTTGACATTGAATTCTGCTGGTCTCCTAAATGGTTTTTTAGTCTTCATTTCCCTCTCAAACTTTACATTATCACATTTTACAGTAAAGATCCTTTCATTTTCTAGCATGTGACTAGAAAATGTTATTCCTAGACAGGTAAGAAAATAATTTTAAAAACTGGTATTTATTTTACATAGTTTGAACAGAAAAAAATGTGTTATTCAAAACAGAACGGTCCAGAGCTTACTTTTTCTTTTTTAAGCATAAAGTGAATGAAACCTTTCACATCAAAAGAATGAAATTTTGAAAATGATAATTAAGGGTGGATCCTGCTTTCATTTTCTGCTTAGATTTTCTATCACAAAAGCAGAAAAAAGAGGTCTACTTTTTAAAACAATTTACACATCAAATAACATTACTTAGATTGATTGCAGGCAGGTTAAAAAATTCTGTGAGAAGTGACACCTTACAAACACATGTTACCAGAAATTGCCGCCTCACCTAAAGAAATGTTTAATGCTGAACACTAGCAATGCTGTACTTTACCTATTGTCAAAGGCTCCTACTCACTTTAACGCTCAGATCAGCCCACTACATTAAATGAAACTTCCTTATTTTTAAAAAAAAATTGCCTTATATAATTCAATGTTCTTTGAGTACTATGTTTTCCCAAAGCTGCAAAAAACTATTACTACTTTAATCATTAAGAAAACTTTCTCTTATCTATAACACCATGCCTTTCACCAAAGTCATAAGCTTGTCCCTGCATATCACTGAAGTCTTATTATCAAATGCTCTCATTAACTCTAATGGTCTTTAACACTGACTCTGCTATGGACTCCAAAATGTACACTGAAGTTACCATCATTGGGGGGAAAATTAAGATTTAAATGTATATCTATCTATCCCTTAGAATATTTTATGTAGCATAATTCAGAAACTGATTTTTCAACCTTCCCTTTATTCCAGGGCCTTAAAAGGAGAAAAAAAAAATTTAGAAAGAAATACAGCAGCCTACCCCACAAAATGCCACTATTCAGTATGTCAGTACAAATCTCCCATTTGTAATCAATCACCCAAGAAAAGAAAAGAAAAATGTGTAGCTACGATTTTGTTTTATGGATATTTGCATGTACATTTGCAAACTGTGGCCCTTACTATGAGCAAGAAGAGAAAAATCTTTCAACTAATGTTCATTTTTCCCAATCTCATCAAAAGTCAAGTGTTTCCAGGACTTCCCCAGGGGTCTAGTGTTTAAGAATCTGCCTTGCAATGCAGGGGACACAGGTTCCATCCCTGGTAGGTGAACTAAGGTCCCACATGTCCTGGAGCAACTAAGCCTGCACTGCAACTACTGCAACCCGAGAGCCACAGTGAAAGATCTTACCACAACTCACACCCAAGGCAGCCAAACAAATAAGGAGTTTCTTTTTTTTTTAAAGTGTTTCCAAGAAAGGAGAGTCACAGACCATTCCAAACTCTGTTGAAGGAACATAGGTCTGACTGTGGACTTGGTGCCCCAGCAGAGCTGACTTTACAGCTGAGCCTTAAACGATGAATATTATGTTTCTTAAGGAAAGATGAAAGAACATTTCAGACTGAAGGGACAGTCTGCGTAGGAGCACCATGGCTGAAAGTCCACATCCTGGTGTGGAGATGGCCCATACTCCAGAGTGGAGTGAACAAGGATTCCTGGACTGACTTGGCATCAGAAAGAGAGTATTTTCCCCAAATCAGATTTCTAGGCTCTTATCTAGAAATCAGAACTCCATTGTGGAGCTTGAGCATCTAGATTTTAAAAACCCTTTAGAAAAGTACAGGACACAGAGTGAGTCTCATTCATCACTGGAGTAAGCCTTAGGTGGTACATACATCATTAGACATGACTACACACTTTCAGCAGATGCTTTGCCAACAGCAAAGAAACTTACAGAAAGTATGGCATGAATTGTTTTTGCTGTCATCACCACTGTTCTTTTAATGGCCAAGAAAAGCCAGAGGAAGGGCATGGGTACTCACATTTATACTCCTTAAACAATGCAGGAGTTAAAATATATTCAGCCACCAAATTTTAATAAAAGGTCTGAGTCTTTCACCAAACCAACAGTAATGGGGTTCATTTGATGGACTACAGGGCTCAACTGTCTATCTAACATTCCAGAATGACACTGATGCATCATAATAGGCTTGGCCTTTAGAAGACACTAAAATAATGAGGGGCTTCCCTGGTGGCTCAGAGGAAAAGAATCTATATGCCAATGCAGAAAATGTGAGTTCAGTCCCTGGCTTGGGAAGATCCTGTGGAGAAGGAAATGCAACCCACTTCAGTATTCTTGTCTGCAGAACCCCATGGACAGAGGGTACAGCCTATGGCATTGCTCTTAAGAGTCCCTCGGACTGCAACAAGATCAAACGAGTCAATCCCAAGGAAATAAACCCTGAATATTCTTTAGAAGGACTGCTGCTGAAGGTCCAATACTCTCGCTACCTGATGAGAAGAGCCAACTCCCTGGAAAAGACCCTGATGCTAGGAAAGAGTGAAGGCAAAAGGAGAAGGAGGCAGCAGAGGATGAGATGGTTAGATAGCAACAACTCAATGGACATGAGTTTGAGCAAACTCCATGAGATAGAGGAGGGCAGAGGAGACTGGCATATAATAGTCCACAGCATCGCAAAGAGCTGGACATGACTAAGTGACTAAAAAACAAGAAAATACTGAGTCTAGTGTATTAATAGCCAATGACATATTTCTAATGCCTGCTGAGACTCCTTCTTCTTTAATATTTCTTACTCAGCACTATTTATTAAAAACATTCTAGATGAACAGTTAAGATGAATTATGACTTAAGTTCCTTCATCAGGTTTCATCTGATCTGCACAGATTCTTTTTAAAGCAGTTTAGAATTTCTGCATGAAACTATGAATTAATTTGGTTGGTCACCACTGAATTTTATGTGTTCCAAAAAATATAACTGACTTAAAATGGCTTTCATAGGTGGCAGTCATGTTAATGCAAAGTAGAAACATCTTAGTGGACACCAGAGACAGACCAGGCTGACAGAGAAGTCTGTCTGGCCCAAGTCTACCATGCAGTCTGCCGCCCGATGTTTGGACATGCAGCATAGATTTTTGTCATGGTAACTTATCAGGTTCTCCCTCTAGAAATTCAGAGGAGGATAGAACCCCATTATGGGTGCAAAACACCACCCCATCTCCAAGATTCAATCTAAAAACCTAAAATCGGTGACCACTAGCAGCAAGCTCCATGTTTTTTCTTTCAACTTCCTCTGTCTTCTGCATCTCCTTTTTCCTATTTTGTGGCATTGCATGTATAAGCAGGAAGAATAGAAGATGTAAACTGTTTAAATGGGAATAAGGTAAAAGATCAGAAAATGCAATTCTTACTTAAGTCTTTAAAGAAATACCCTTCTTTGTAAAAGGTGCGCGTGGGTATGTGCGTGTTGTCAGACACATGGAATGGGAAAAGGAAATGGCTCGTAAGATGTCAGGCGGTAATATGCCTCAGGAGGTCAAGCTGGGTTGCCTGACAAGGGCCTTTTGGTCACTGCCAGATCCGATTTATCAGGTCGCTATTGATGGCCACACCGAAGAGGCCTGAAGGAAGTGGAGACTATTAAATCACTTGTTTACCTCAAGTGAGCACCAGTGGTACTCAGTCAATGATTTTATTGATCCACAATACTGTTCAATTAAGTGTGTTTATTTTGATTCTGCGATTAACATGCATTTGCAGAAGGAATATTCACAGTGGAATAAAGTCTAAAATTGTCCCTTCTGCTCCCTCACTTCTTCCCTGTGTCATTTTGAGTTAATGGTTTACACATTAAATGAACAGATATGATCATGTTTAAGGGTAGAGTTGAGGGCAGCTCTCAGACCTTCTGAGATTTCACTGCCTCAGTGTAGTCAGTGAAGAGAACAGAGCAGGAGTTAGAAATACAGCTTAAGGGGTGGGTTCCTCCCAGACAACAGGTAAGGATCTGGATGCATGGCTGTTGAGAAAAGAGACAAGATCGATTTTGCTGCCAAAACATCATGATTCAAATAGCTAAATCAACAGGCTAAAGAAAGAAAAAAATGAAAGCAGAGTATATTTAGTCAAATCAGGGAGGAAAGCCGTAACTCTAAGAGTGTTGTGGTGAGAATTTGGTGTGGCTTGTTCACATCACCCAGTGACCATACCAATAACATCCAAATGCCTGCCCCTTTTTCTACCAGCTCCTAACACACACCATCTTCATTCTCTGCTTATTCCTCTTGTATATTCTGTGGTAACAAATATTTGGGACCTAGGCCTATTGTGCCTGACTCGATCAAGTATCTATTGCCACATAATACAACTGAAGAAGATAATATTTCTGAGATTCTATCAATAACTTTGATGTCATTGGAAGAAGCTTGGACACTATGACCAAAATACAAAGGCTGCAGTTTTCACAAACTATTCTGCTCTTGTCTTCATTAGAAGTGAAGCTGAGAACATGGTCATTTCTGAAATAAGAGAAATGAAAGAAAGCCTTGCCTTCTCTTGTCCCCAAAATAAGTCCACCTGAAATAACTGCCTTTTAGAAAGAATGATATAAGGAACAGGAAGCTCTAGAAATAAAACTTTCGGATTATTTTAAAGTGTCTCCATTTCTATTCCATATATGAACTTGCTTTGTTTTCTATCACCAAGGACACACTTATATCTTCTGAATCTTGGCCCACAAAAGTACAGATTGAATAACTCATTTCAGTTGTCTGTTTGGTTCATGAGATTTTATATTTGGAAATACTGATGGAGAGTGGGTTTGCCAGGTGGTGCTTGCAGTAAAGAACCCACCTGCCAACAAAGGAGATACAAAAGATGTGAGTTCGATACCTGTCTCAGGTAGGTACTCTAGAGGAGGGCCTGGCAACCCACTCCAGTATTCCTGCCTGGAGAATCCCATGGACAGTGGAGCCTGGCAGGCTATGGTCCAGAGTGTCGCAAAAAGTAGGACATGACTGAAGCAACTTAGCACGTACGCATGTAATGATGCAGAATAAAAAATATTATAGAATCCGGACTTGGCCTGGCTCTTGGCCACTGAAATGTGGTCTTCACACCTTTTGCCTGAGTTGATATTGAGAAGTAGGGGTTTCAAGTTAGGATTTCTCTGTTTACTCTTATTTCTCCCCCAATGGAGCCACAGTGTTAAAGTCGGTGAATTTCACAGAATTTAAACACATAGATCTCATTCATGGAAACACAGCCACCTCTCTCTGGCATCTCTTCATGGCCCAATTTCCCTAGAGGGTGATTTATATTCCACTTCTGGAATTCCATGCACATTTGGTTTTACTGCACATTCTCCTCTCTTGGAAATTTCATCCACCCTCATTATTCTACCTATGAATTCAACGGATATGATTTTCAAATCTACATTGGCAATCCCTGAAGTCTACTGTATTACTTCTTCTCCTTGAGGTCCTATAAAAAACTCAAACACAAGTGTATTAAAAATTGTACTCAGCACGCTTTTTCTTTCAAGTAATTCCCCCTCTTCTATTATCAACTTCTGACACAAACGTCCTCTACCACCGTGTTTCAAAAACAGCTTAGTCACCTGTGAGTCTTCTACTTTCCTTATGTTTACCACTCTGCTAAGCAGCTTTCAAGTTCTGTCAATTCTATTTAGGAAAAATCCTTTAAACACTTACTTCAAGATTCTACATTTACTTTACTCGAGTAAAAAGTAATGATTTGCCTTATTTCCCTGGAGTAATAAGGGTTTATGTCCTTGATATTTGGGCTTCCCAGGTGGCGCTAGTGGTAAAGAACCTGCCTGCCAATGCAGGAGACATAAGAGACCCAGATTTGATCCCTAAGTCAGGAAGATCCCCTGGAGGAGGACATGGCAACCCACTCCAGTATTCTTGCCTGGAGAATCCCATGGACGGAGGAGCATGGTGGGCTACAGTCCATGGAATCACATAGAGTCGGACACGACTGAAGCAACTTACTTAGCACACGCACGTGTCCTTGATACTAATATCTTCCCCAACCAATCCATCTTACACTGTTCCTTTCTTTCCTCTTGTCTCTCTGATTTCTTTTCCTCTTTCCTTTCCTCCTTTCTCCTTTTTAAAAGTATTATTTATTTATTTAATCATATTTAGCTGCACTTGACCTGCCTCTTGAGAAACCTATACACAGGTCAGGAAGCAACAGTTAGAACTGGACATGGAACAACAGACTGGATCCAAATAGGAAAAGGAGTACATCAAGGCTGTATATTGTCACCCTGCTTATTTAACTTACATGTAGGGTATATCATGAGAAACACTGGGCTGGAAGAAGCACAAGCTGGAATCAAGGTTTCCGGGAGAAATATCAATAACCTCAGATATGCAGATGACACCACCCTTATGGCAGAAAGTGAAGATGAACTAAAGAGCCTCTTGATGAAAGTGAAAGAGGAGAGTGAAAAAGTTGGCTTAAAGCTCAACATTCAGAAAACGAAGACCATGCATGCATCTGGTCCCACCACTTCATGGGAAATAGATGGGGAAACAGTGTTAACAGTGTCAGACTTTATTTTGGGGGGCTCCAAAATCACTGCAGATGGTGACTGCAGCCATGAAATTAAAAGACGCTTACTCCTTGGAAGAAAAGTTATGACCAACCTAGATAGCATATTCAAAAGCAGAGACATTAGTTTGCAGACTAAGGTCCGTCTAGTCAAGGCTATGGTTTTTCCAGTAGTCATGTATGGATGTGAGAGTTGGACTGTGAAGAGGGCTGAGCACTGAAGAACTGATGCTTTTGAACTGTGGTGTTGGAGAAGACTCTTGAGAGTCCCTTAGACTGCAAGGAGATTCAACCAGTCCATCCTAAAGGAGATCCGTCCTGGGTGTTCATAGGAAGCACTGATGCTAAAGCTGAAAGTCCAGTACTTTGGCCACCTCATGCGAAGAGTTGACTCATTGGAAAAGACTTTGATGCTGGGAGGGATTGGGGGCAGGAGGAGAAAGGGACGACAGAGGATGAGATGGCTGGATGGCATCACAGACTCGATGGACATGAGTTTGTGTGAACTCTGGGAGTTAGTGATGGACAGGGGAGGCCTGGCGTGCTGTGATTCATGGCTTCACAAAAGAGTCTGACAGGGCTGAGTGACTGAACTGAACTGAGCTGCACTGGGTCTTAGTTGGGCTTCCCAGGTGGCTCAGTGGTAAAGAATCGACCGGCCAATGCAGGAGATGTGAGTTCAATCCCTGGGTCAGGAAGATCCCCTAGAGTAGGAAATGACAACCCATTCCAGTACTCTTGCCTGGAAAATTCTATAAGCAGAGGAGCCTGGCAAGCTAAAGTCCACGGGGTCACAAAAGAATCAGACATGACTTAGCGAGTAAACAACAATGGTGGCAATGCTGAGGCCCACAAGATCTTCAGTTGTGGCATGTGGGATCTAGCTCCCTGACCAGAGATCAAACCCAGGCTCCCTGCATCAGGAGCAAGGAGTTAGCTCTTGGACCACCAGAAAAGTCCGTTTCTCTCTCCTTTTTTACCTACTTCCTTTTTAGTTTCTCTAACATTAATATGCATGTTCAATGTGCCAGACACAGGAATACAATGCCAAATAAAACAAACAGGATCCTTTGCCTCCGAGGCCTACTAGACGAAGCTCTCTTACTCACATATTCACCTTCCAGATAACTTTCTCCTATCCAAAACTAAGCGAAATCGCCCAAACAAATTCTGAGAAAAGGTCTAACTACTTACCTCAAATTCAGCAATTCACTTCCAATACCATTACATTTCAAAATTAATCGAATCTTAACTAATTTTTGAGATTTAACAATTTCATTGTTGTAATACAAGTAGTTTTAGATTGAACCTTATAAATCCATTTTGTTTCAAAAGAGAAGGGAAAGAAAATCACATTTAATAATTTTAGAACCTGAATTTTTTCTCAAATAGAGGTCAGAAGCTATAAATATGAGATACTAAATTCATATCACTTATGAAAGATACTAAACTCAAAATATTAACTTTTAAATTTTATTGTTTTTCTCCTAAGCATTTCTTTTAACCATGATTGGCAAGAATGTCTATAAGAAAATGAAATTACTATTGCTCTGGTAGCTAGCATTCCTCTTCCTGGTTACCTCCATCTTGGCATGTGTCAATCCTACAAATCTTCTAGGGTTCAGTTCAAAAATCATTTCCATAATGTCTTTCCAGATAACTTGAGTAGAAAGAATTCCCTGTTCTCTAGCTTGCCCCACTAAATTTCCCCATTTCAGTTATGTTATTATTATATTTTTGTTAAATCACAGACTTTTAGGCAAACTTAAGAATGGATACATTCAGTGGGTACATGGAAAGAAATTTTGTTTTTTGACTTCTAGGTAATATTCCAAAGTAACCATGAGGCTGTTATATTACGATCTCCTACAAGAAATGTAATTATGATCTCCTACAAGAAATGTTATCACAGTTTATAGTTCTTTTCTTGGTATTTCCAAGGCACAAGATGAATAGAATGAGACAAAAATCAATGCTGAAGGATAATAGTCTCTAAATTTTTGAAATTTAAGATGTATCTGAGGGGACTTCCCTGATGGTCTAGTGGTAAAGAATCTGCCTTGCAGTGTAGAGGATGTGGATTCGACCCTTTGTCCAAGAACTAAAATCCCACATGCCAGGGAGCAAATAAGCCTATGTGCCATAGCTACTGAGCCTATGCCACACAACTAGAGAGACCAAATGCCACAAGGAAAGATTCCACATGACACAGGGAAGATCCCACGTGTCACAACTACCACCCGATGCAGCAAAATCAATAAATTAAAAAAAAAAAAGATGGACCTGAAAAAAAAGTATAATCAAATCTAACAGGACAGATCCTATTGCCTATGACAGCGTGATATGGTCTTGAGAGCCTATACTTTAGTCTCCGCTGATCTAAAGATTCAGACTGAGGAAGACCTTCCTAAATCATGATCTCTGTATGAACTGCCTTACGTGGTTCTATAAGAATTTGGTTATAAGAGAAATAAATCTTGTTCTGCTGATCCTCTTGGATTTTTATTTAAGAAATATGGATAAACTGTGACTATTAGCAATTAAGTCAATCAGTGGTTTTTGTTTAATGACTACATTTGGAAAGCATATTTCTGAACTTATAAAGATCCTTGAGATGGCCCCTGCAACTTCATCCCACTTAGACAATCCAAACTTGCTAAATGATCAGAAAACATTCAGAACTTCACCCGTTCCCTGTCCTGTGTCTAAAAGCAAGTGAGTGCATGTTACTTAGGGCTTCCCTGGTGCCTCAGTGGTAAAGAATCTGCCTGCAATATAGGAGACTCAGGTTCGATCCCTGGGTCAGGAAGATCCTCTGGAAAAGGAAATGGCTACCCACCCCAGTATTCTTGCCTGGGAAATCCCATGGACAGAGGTGTCTAGCAGACTGTAGTCCATGCGGTCCAAAAGAGTTGGACATGACTTAGCAACTAAGCAACAACAACATAGATTACTTAGCTGATCTGGTTAGATCAGCATAACTATGGTGAGAGCCATCAGTAGACATATCTGTAAACCTCCAGATTCTGGAAGGCAAACAGGGACCAGGGGCAAGGCTGGCTGGATGTCCTAAAACAATGCCTCCAGGAGGTGGTTTTTCTTTACCTATCCACAAGAAAAATCAAACTGCTGACAAATGTGACACAAAAATAATCTCAAGTGCCATTTTTGCAAAATGTTCCTTTCATTTGCAATGCCTTAGTTCATTAATTTGTAATACTGTAACATTATCTTTACATGTGACCAAATTGCTAAATTTTAAAAATATACAATATTTCATCTCTTCATCTAAGAAGCCATGCTAGATTGTCCTCTTTCAGAAGCATCTCTGTCCTGATTTTTAAGTGGAAATCTGTAAATTTTTATCTGATGCAACTTCATATGTAAAAATATGGATTTAATTTCATAGAGCATGGAAAAAAATCAAATTTTAAAAAAACAATGCCACTTGCAATTGGCTAACACCGACGATAACAAGTTACAGTGGGTTCTAGCAAATTCATGGTGGTTCTAAGAGCTTTTTAGAAATAGCCTGTGCTCAACACAATTACAATTAGCCTGTTTCAATATAATAGCATAATAGGCAAATTCATGAAAATAATTACTATTTTTAGCATTCACTATGTTCCAGGCACTAGGCAAAGCAGATAACATTCATTATTGTATTTAATCCTCACAAAGCCTTATACTATAGGTACTATGAGAATCCTACATTATAAGTGAAGAAGCTGAAGGTCTGAAAAAGTTAAGTAACTTTCCCCATGTCACACAGCAAATAAGTGACACAGCTGAGACTTGGATCCAGGATTCTCTGACTCCAAATCTGTAATTGCTACACTATGTGACCTAATAAGCAAATAGGCAAAGTACAGCAAATCTTCAAAAATGCTAAGTATCATGATAATAGTAGTCCATGTAGTAATTGTTTATTTGGCTATTAGTAAAATTATCTGTTAGAATGAAATGTATTCTGGCCCTTTTTCACAATGAGTTAACAAGAGTGAAAATGCACATGAATTAGTAATGCCTTATCATTTATTCTTATAGTCAGAATTTTTTTAAAAAATATGTACGACTGTCATAATCAAGAAGAGATAAATAAAACTGCATTAAGTATCTGAGAAAAAATAAGTTTACTTGTATTAATAGTAGTCAGGGAGATGTAGATCCATAGACACAGATTTACTTTCTGTTTAGTCATTCAGTCAGGTCCAACTCTTGTGACCCAACGGGATCCTCAGTCCATGGGATTTCCCAGGCAAGAATACTGGAGTGGGTTGCCACTTCCCCCTCCAGGGGATCTTCCCAATCCAGAGAACAAACCACATCTTCTGCAGTGGCAGCTGGATTCTTTACCACTGAGCACCAGGGAAGCCCACGGATTTATTACTTAGGGTGTAAAATGTGATTCTAGATGGGGGTGGGGGCAAACACTGCTGATGTTAGTTTCATCAGTAAGTCCATTTTTAGGATTCAGTAAACAAGTATTTAAACTCTAAGAGTGGTTTTGATCATAAAAGCAACTGTGTATTTGCCGGAAGTCATAAACTTCTGAGGAAAAAAAAAGCCTATGTGAAATGTACGTGTTTGCAGTCGACTGTCTGGTGTTCCATGTTCCTTTTATATTGCTGCATCTGGGGGCCCGAGAGTAGGTTCAGGAGTACACCTACAATTAATCAAGGGGCTTTTAGCCTTCCTATTTTGAAAAACTTGGACAACTCACGATCTGAAATTATCTGCATTTTTGGCAATACACGCAGCCATTAATCCATTACAATTTACTCTAAAATCAATTGTATATGGTAGACATTCAAGTTACATATCCAGAGATCTGGTAGACTTTTGTCTATAGACTGGAAACTACCTAGATGATGAAGTCACTGAGCCAAGCTAAGCAGACGGTTCTAACTCCATTCTTCCAGTAAAGCCAGAGGCATATAAAGAGTCTTTGTTTCTGTTTTTCACACTATATTTCACTTTTTGATCTGCTTACCTAATATAGCTCTTATGTTTATTTGTCTAAGAAAATATGGCCCAGATTTTTATATCAATTTAATATTTCATCCTAATAAGTGTTTTATTTAGAAGACATTCTTGTCCATACACTGAAATTCAAACCACAGAGGAAAAGTTTATTAAGAACAAAGTAAACTTGATCAGAAATCCACTAACTGATTTTATTAATAAAAATTCAATTTACTGACTTTTTAAAAATAAATGCAAAACAAAAGTTTATCATGTATATTTTTTCCAGAGCTGGTCTTTGCAACTTAGCCATTTATTTAACACAAGTAATTCCAACTACACTTTTGCATCAGACACACATGCCACTTCTCTTGATAGAAAAGTGTTGTTAGGTTAAAGTCATTTTTTAAAAAAATTATATTCTAAGCCCTAAAGGATAAACATTTATCCACTAAGACAGAAGGATAAAGATTTTAATGGCATCTTGCTTTAGGATTCAAAATAAATAAGGCAAAGATGAGTTTCCATCTTCTTAAGACTAAATTACAGAGATTAAAATATATAAACACAAAATGAATGTGTTCCATTTGCATATTATATTTCGCTCTTAAAGTTGATTTTGAAGATTAAGGGTCAGCATTTAATCCTCACTATCCTAATCCCTAAAATTACAAAGACAGGCATAAGTGCATGTCTGCTGCACTAAATTACCTTGAAAGAAAGCAAATTCCGGATGAAAAGGGAAGCATATTTATATTATGGTGATTTAAAATCTGTCGCCTAAACACATCTTCTCCCCTCGATCCATTGACCTAAATTGCACGCTAAAAGCTTGTTTGTCTGCAAATGGGCAGCTAACACTTTGAGACAATCCAGAGATTCTTCACTTATGCAGAATCATGCCAACAATTTTTCTGACTACAATAAACACTGTCTTGTTCATATTCTGCAGAAACAGGAATTGTGTTATAAAACAGAAGACTTTCTTTGCAGTGTTAAAACCATTTCCTGGATAGTTAATTATGAAAATTTAGAACTCTGGATGCAAGAAGTTGTGAATGCAAAACTATCTACCAAAAATTTCATTAAAATGTTTTTATATCTAACAAAATACTGCTAGTTCTATTGAATTTTAATGCTTTTTTTCATGAAGGGAGAAAAGATGGGTATTTTTGGCCCAAGGTTTAAAAAATACTTTCTAGAGAAGGATTTACTTCCTAAATATTCTTTATAACACTATCTAAAATCTGAAATCCAGTACAATGAATTTTCAGAGCAAAATAAATCTGATGAATAAATTCACCTAGTGATTCAGAAACCCCCACAATTCTTATTTTCTTTCAAAACATTACATTCATATCAACATGGATGTGTACAACAAACATATCATAATGGCAATGCAGGAATAGCATACATTTGCAAAGGATTGAATTTTTTCCTAGGATATATTCCCTAATTTTGTCAGATATGCATTTATTTTAGAAGATAATTTCCTGAAATCACATTATGTACATCAGTCAGATTTTAACACTGAAATAGATTTAGTTCCTCTATAAATCTGCTCCATCATTAATCCAGTGTCAATAGAGCATCATGTTCCTCCCTTTAAAATGTATTTCAAACAATTTCACATATCTCTAAAGAATGGAATCCCCACTGTTAAAATCTAGGCTATTTCTGTGCATCTGTAATAATTGGCATATATTAAGGAAATATTCCTGTAACATATTATATAACACTGAAGACTAAAATGTACCTCTCTCTGTGAATATGTTTCAAAGACTACACCGGATAATGTTAAATTAGTATAACACTAACTTTACTACTGTGTAAACGTATATTCAGGAATATTTTCAAGTGCACTGAAATTTTTCATGGAGAAGCCTCATTTTATGGAGATGCAGAAGCTACAATGAAAAGGTCCAATCATCTTAAAAGGGAGATACAGTGCAAATGATACAGTGATACTCAGCGTTTCAGAGCTAAACCCCTGCTGTTCAGCCACAGTGGTTACAAAAGCAGACTAATGAAAGCTGCAAAAATTATAATTAATTTTCATTCTAAAGAAATCATTCTGCTCTAATCAACTGCCTATCAAACGTCATTGCAAATTATGTTAAAGAAAAAATTATTAGGCCAGATTTCCAGGGTAAAATTTTCCATATACTGTATCAGAATAAAGAATGCCTGTGTGGGAATTACTTTTAATGAACAACAAATTACAATTACTAAACTAAATGAACCATCTGCCTTTTTTGTTGTTGTTGTTTGTTTTCACGGCCTCACTGGTGCAGAGTGCATTGTCAGCTTAATTCCCATTCAAAATGGCAGACTGCCTCATCACCAGGGTCTCTCGTCCATAACATTTTAACAGAAAATCTGTAACAGATGTTTTCAATTTTAAGAAGAGGACAAGTATGTTTTATAAATATGTTCTAAACATTAAAGGCTGGCGTTTATAATAATAAGGTACATGCCTTTTTCAGACTGGAGAGCTTGGATGACTAAGTACTCCTAAACCCTAAATTAGCACATAAAGTATTCATAGACCAATACCAATAAAAACAAATCCTGATGTACTTTATTAAACATTTCATTCAAGTAAATGTGTTTTGTCTCTATCCTCTAATAGGTGATCATTTGTTTCCAAGGAGCATGCGTGAGGACATTCAATAATGACATCTATTATCAAACCTTTACTGAAAGGTTTAAAGTGGTTAGCTGGATACATCATCTGGCATCAGCAGAAAACATTAAAAATGGAAAAATCAGTCTCTTATTAGCATGTGTCTCATATTAGCTGGGCCTTTCCCTCCTGAGGTTTAGGGACCATGATACTGTAAAACACTTGGAAGATTGACTTTTCTCGGGGCCATTTAGGAAAAAGAAAATCTGATCTGGGCATGCTCTTAAAACGAGAGTACAGCATATGAATATATCTTAATATAGTGCAAAAGGAATATTTACTAAAATTAATGACTGGGTTTTTTTTCCTTTCTACTTCTATTTAGGACACTGACAAGTAGCATTGACTTGAAATTGCAATGAGGACATGTTTTAAAATAGTTCTTTAACATCCCTTATTTAAAAATTTTTTTCTTCCTTTAAGTGAAAGTGAATACCCTAACTGCCTACCATCCCCCCACCCCTGGACTCTGGGCCTCCATTGATCACTTTGCAGGCACAGCACTGACTGAGGGACTGTGAGCCCCTCAGGACACCAGTGTGTCTCAGCCCAGACCCGGGGAATCAGCTCTGAGGAAGTCAAGAGAGCAGTTTTCATATATTCACCCAGTCCTTCCTTTCTCTGTGATGACAACCAAAAAGGAAAAAAAAAAAAAAGACTGGTAAAGCTATGAGAGCTTACTCCCCACAGGAAAAACGAACTAGATCTCTTCTCCTGGTCCTAACACTGCTTCACTTTCATTTTAATTTAAAGTTTGGTACACTGCTATTTTTTTCCCCTTGACTATCCCCGGACATCCAGATTCCTTTTAGCAATTAAAAAAACAAAAGGCAAATTGTATTAGATTATTTCATGAGCTAGACATAGAGAAGGATATATGATTCCAGGCCTCTCCACAGACTGGATGAATCTCTGTCTAAATACTGTCTGCTTTGAGTGCATATTTAACTATCATGTGCTGCTTTAGAAAAGCGGCTTGCATGCCAGGGTCCACTCAGTGTAATGGTGTCTGCTTAGAAGATTATTTAAATCTCCCCCCACCCTTGTTCTTTAGGCAAGAATGAAGAAAATGACAGCTCCATTATTAGAAATGTGGCCTCAGAAACGATCCAATGGAGAAGTCTCCAAAGGGATACTGAGGCAAAAGCACAGCTTGAAAAGCCTTTCCTTATTTCGGTAGTTGTGTTTTATGAAAGCAAGTCATGACTGAAAAATACGGTTTTTCATATTTTCCTAGGTTTTATTTTGCATTTTGATCATGAAAATATACTAAGGCACTACCATTGTGTTTTATTTCTTTAGTTTTACAGTACAGTTATGGCCAACAGAGAGACCTTGGCTTTGCAAGAAATCCAAAGGAATTTTGTTCATTTTTAACAACTTTTTGAACTTATAAAATATTATGAATGTGAATAATTTATCAATCAATACTCCTTTAACACTGATACACTTAAATATCCCATAAAACAGCCTGCCCTTCTAAAAAGTAAACAGTTTTGAAAAAAAGTTACTTTACCAGAAAATGCCTGTATTTATACTGATGACATCCAGAATAATACTTTGATAAAGGAATTCAACTCATGACAAAATATTCTTTTATGAAAAAACAGCACTTGAGAATTTATTAGGAACAGTTACCATATATTTTACTCATTAAAAATTTGATCATAAGTGTGGTACCTACAGTTATTACATTAAGTAAAAACTGATTCTCATAGTCCATTTGAAGGATGTTGGCTAAAATTAGTAACTCCTGTGTGACCAGCATTCATTCCTTTGATTTTCAGAAATATACATTGACACTAACTTTGTTATAGATTGAGAGAGCATTGTTCTACTTTACTGATCTTGAAAATATGAAACAACGGATTGACGGACTTTGGAAACTCGGCATTTTTTCAGTTATATTTGGAGCGAAATATCTGCTGACATCTACAGATCAGTGACTGAATGAGAGAGGAGTTACAGCAGCTTCAGTATTGATTCAAACCCATGGATTCCCGGGGCATGTACCACTGTTGCTGCTGCTAAGTCACTTCAGTTGTGTCCGACTCTGTGCGACCCCATAGACGGCAGCCCACTAGGCTCCCCCGTCCCTGGGATTCTCCAGGCAAGAACACTGGAGTGGGTTGCCATTTCCTTCTCCAATGCATGAAAGTGAAAAGTGAAAGTGAAGTGGCTCAGTCGTGTCCGACTCTTAGCGACCCCATGGATTGCAGCCTACGAGGCTCCTCCACCCACGGGATTTTCCAGGCAAGAGTACTGGAGTGGGATGCCATTGCCTTCTCCATGTACCACTGTTACTAGCACCTAGATCACAGTCTCCCATTACTAAGAAGGTAAATATCTACACTGATACTAACTCAGTTATAACTTAGGGAGGAAACAAGCACCTCTTTCCTGACTCAGACAATGGGCTTCTTTCCCTGCTCCCTACGTCCAGACTCAACCACCACCTTTCCAAGTCCCATAAGGCTCCATCCAAACACTACCCAGTTAGCCATATTCTCCTGGACTCATAAAAAGTCTGAGCACCTTGGACTGGCATGTTGCAGTCCATGTCCATAGCGTTGCAAAGAGCTGGACTCGACTGAGCAACTGAACAACAACTTTGGAGCTGTGTCCACTCTCTAGGATGTTTGCACTTAAATTTATAGGGTCAGAGAATCTTATACGGGGTATAGAAACACTCCTCAGTGGGAAAATGCAGATTTTTTTATACACCCACACCTTTCAAAAGCTCACTGATGGATGCCCAGTGGTCCCTGGACCTGACTGATAATGTCAGCCTACAGAGAAGCCAAGCGGTGAAGAACAATGAGTCACAGCACAGCCTCTAGGCAGACAAGTCTGGGTTCACTCTCACCTCCTCACCTTTTCTGTATGACGTTGGGTAAGAAATCTGACCTTGCTAAATCTCATCACCTCATCCCTACAGTTGCAATAACTTCCTGCCCCTTGCTGGGCTGTCAGGAAGACTAAATGACACAGTAGATACAAAATATCCCTTGGTACATAGAATCTTCACTATTCTGTGGTGACACAAAAAGGAGGAACTTTAGATAGGGTGTGATCTAGTGACAGTTACTCAGTTGTGTCCCACTCTTTGCGACCCCATGGACTGTACAGCCCATGGAATTCTCCAGGCCAGAATCCTGGAGTGGATAGCCGTTCTCTTCTCCAGGGGATCTTCCCAACCCAGGGATTGAACCCAGGTCTCCCGCATTGCAAGAGGATTATTTACCAGGAGCCACAGGGTGTAGTAGTTGTTTATGTGTATCTCTCCCCATCCCCAAGTCAGGGACCACGTGTTAACTAAGTCTGCACACCCTGGGGAATCTTAAAAAGTGGCTTTGAAAGTATACTATTAGGAAAAACTCTTTTGGAAAACTTAAGAATTTTTACAACAGCGTATTATGTGAACAAAGTTTGCAGGATCAATGCATTTGCTTCACAGTTTTAAACTCTTCACTTATTATCTCTTTGTTCATGTGGTCACAAATCATTCCATTGGCAGCAACTAAACCAGTTCTTTCTCTTTAAAAATAATACAGATGGACTTCCTTGGGAGATGGTTTTAATATTGCTTGTCTGCCAGGGAGGAGTCTCCTCAAGGTCTCCTTTGTCCCGTCGAATCTAAGATGAATTAGTTTTTCCAGAATCTTCTAACTCAATTATTCCAGAGGTAAATTACTTGTTATTAACAAATAGAAAAACAAACATCAAGTTCTCCTTTGTCACTTTGAAATGTGTTCACTCCCAGTGACACGGAAGGATTTCCAGTTCTTTCTGACACACAGTACAAAGATGCACATGGCCTAGCTTCACGTCTCTTTATTATTTCATAGACTCCAGTAAATTCTGCTCCTATTCTTCTCCTTCTGAGATTTATTAATACCAGCTTTTAGTCATCTGTAAACCCATCCATGCTGGCTGCAAGCATTCTTGTTACCCTGGTCTGGAGCTTTTCAATCTGTTATATGTCTTTTGGGGTGAAAGGTTCACGTCTATAATATTTCTGTTTTGTTCATGCTGATGCAATAGAATTTTATAACATACAACAAAGAACTGGAATCTCGGCAACAGCATATGTAAAAGCATGTCAGGAGAAAAGGGCAACTCCAAGAGACTGAGTCTAAGAGGCCCCATCCTTCAGTCATCCATCCCATGGGAGCACTTTTGCAATTAATTGGAATAATATGTCACCTAAATTGAACAACAGAAATCATCTTTTGCTCTTTAAGACCAGGAAAATTAGATATTTTGTACAAAAAGTAACTAAAATGGAGGATTGTTAATTAAAGATTTGTCAGAATCATTTCAAGTCACAACTCTCCATTTCACAGCATCTCTTTACTCTCTACCAAACAAAAACAAAATATTATCAGAGCAGGGCCATTGCTTCGGCCGTAACCTCATCCATTTACTCACAGATTTATTTTGAAGTTCTTACAAAAAGCGAAGCTTCAAGGCACAAGGTACACACCATACTTCTCCTCTTGCAATCTTGACATTGGCTGTCATTACCATTGCAATAAATCCGTAGGGTGGGGAACGCGGTAAAGAACAGAAAATGTTTCCAACAATTCTTCATAGTTGTCCTTTTATTGTGATTGTATTTGTTCTACTAAAATGTTTTAATAAAAACAAATGTTTGCTCTCATCAGACCCTTTAAGAACCACTAGCAAAAGATATCTCAGGAAAGGAGGGGTATGGACCAAAGCTTTAGCATGAAATTATCTCTGACCTTGAAATATGACCATAGGTGATTGAAGTCATAGTCATCATCACAACATTATTGAGAAGTCTCTCTCAAATAAAACTTAACATTTTTCTAAGACCTGTGAACATGGTGGGGAATGTTCTAATCATCTACACCAGAATCACTTATTTCAATAATTAATAGAACTAGTTGTGAATATGAATTTTTAAAGCATCCACACAGAAAGACCTAGATGATTCAGGGTAATTACTTTCATAACAATTGGTAAGGGGGCGGGGGGTCTCCTGGACTGTGTCCCTTGTCACTAATCACTCATTTCAAACTTGTGACTGTTTGAGGGCCTCATTTTGATGGCCTAATACTATCAGGAGCAAATTTCAACGTAAATTATTTAAAAACCATGATAAAGGCCAGCTTAGCCACCTGCGCTGGAAGAGTTTGTGTCCTTCGTTTCATCTCTTGATTACCACGGGGCTGACTTTCCAATTTATGGATTATAACTAAACCTTTTACTAGTTCTTTTCAACCACTGATTTCCTGCCTCTTGGCCATTTCTTAGCTCATTTTCATATCACCCAGAGGAGAAGGAGAGAAAATTAAACGCCAACCTATAGAATTTGTTCTAATGAAAGGAAAAGGCAGAGATTGGAAACCACTGGCTAAAATGAGGTTTGGGGATTTTCATACTTGCTGTGGTTCCAGTTAACCTAGAGTACCAAGGGCCCACTTTCTACGAAGTCATTTACCCTTCACTTTCAAAGATGATTTTACCATGACCGTGGTGAGAAAGCTATTCCACAAACCCAGAACTTTCCATAAAGTTTCTGAAACAAAATTATATGCAAAAAGATAAAGTAACATAAAACTCAAAATATATATGTAAGATGCAAAATTTTGGAAAATCAGTGTAGAACACGTATTGGTCCTCACTTTCAAATTATTACTATGCTTTGCTCAAGAAGCAAGCTGTAGTGGCTTCAAATGTATTAATAGGTTTCTGCTTATTGACTGCTTTTACTGATAGAGCATTCCAGCCCCAGTCCCTAAAAGGGTTAATGCTACTGGGTGAGCTGAATTCATGACCATAATCCTAAACAAGTGAGGTGAAGTTCTATCAGGTCTATTTCAGCGTATCAGGGATTACCGCTAGCTGTCTAATCCTGCTGAGCCTCAGGGAGGAACGTTCTATTGTATTTGAAATCCTGGCCAGGAAAGAACAGAAGGTTAAATGGGTGCCTTGCTCTGTAATCAAATATCACAGGCACTACTTATCTATTCAGTGAACAACTGACGTAGAAAATCAATTAGGAACCAAATGGCTTCTTAGGAATTTTTACCCAGAAACAAGCAAGATTTTTTTTTTCCCCCAAAAGGAGTTTATCTGATATGTTTTATAGTAGAATATTATAAATTCTGGAGCTTCCAGAGTTTTTTATCTGGTTCCTAAAATATATCTTACCCCATATTCTAGAGCTCCTGTACTAAATTGCTTGCAAAACCGAGAGAGTGCTTCAGGGATGAAGATAGCACGCTCCAGCATGGCTGCCTCATTTACCTACAGGAAAAGCCGTGCAAAATCAATCCATATAAAGCAGTGTCAAATCTGAATCAAAGTTCTGAACAAGACTTCAAATAAATGTTAGTGTTTTTATGGAGTTGATTTTAATAATTTACCTCTTCTGAAACACATTCCTTCAACAGTGTATCGTGTGGGAAAATATTATGAGCACGAGGGTGGGTGGTAGGAGGAGGCACCCACAGCCTCCTGGGGCTCTTTGTTCCCAGCATGAAGAGGCTCCTTTCCGTGGCCTGAAGGTTAACACCCTGGCCTCCCCGCCCCCATCCTCTACCTGTCACTCTGAGTCGATGTCACAGTTCCTGCACACAGACAAACAGGCTGCCCTGGCCCGTCTGCCTGACCTTGGACAGCCCTTAGATCAAATCTGGTTATTAATATTGGGGAGAGTCAAAATGCAATCTTCCAGACACTGGAGAATTGAGCTAGAAATTATGCAGTAGGCACTCTCTGTCAATAAGAAGCATCCAGCTGCTAAGGCTTAAAGTGGTCACCTGGACCTGTGTGGGAGTTAAGAGAAACTTTTTTTTTCCCCCCTGTTCTATGAATGCTATGGAGAGAAGTTTGCTTAGGGTCTTTATATGCTTAGCTTATCTATCCTTACACTTTCAATTATTTTTGGACTCTTTGCTTTATAGGAGTTCTTATACAGTAATCCATTTGCTGGCTAAAGCAGATATAATTGGAAAAATACTGCCCTTTCATAGTCACGGAAGATATTTTACAAATGGGATGAAATACTTTTAATACCCTCATTGTAGTTCAATGTGCATATAATTTTAACCAGGGGTTCTCATTCTTTGTAATTGTCTGTCCCTATAACTTTCTCTCGGAATATATCCATAATCTAGACTAAAAAGGGAGAAATATGAAAAATCATTTAAATGCTTAGACAAATACTAAATGTGCTACAGTAATAAATGCATTACTCTTTCAAATCACTACAAAAATTAAAGAGGAAATTTAATCTTATGTTTCTTCCATAATTTACCCAATCATTTCCATATTCCCAGGTGAAGGGTTTCTTGATAAGAGAGTTATGCGCCTTTCATGATAGTATCAATATTAATGATTTGGTCAAAAATCACTGTCACAGGAGTCTCTATATTCCCTATTAAAATATATTTTGAAAACCATCATTAAGCTTTTTATTTAAGTAGAGACCCAAAATGATACTAAAGTAGAAAAGGCATTTTTTTCTGGGGAAGAGGAGTAGGGAAGGGATGGACGGAGAGTTTGGGGTTGACATATGCAAACTATTAGACACAGACAAAAACAACAAGGTCCTACTGTACAGCACAGGGATATTATCTGTATTGATAACTATATATTTGATATTATATATAATTATTAAATATATTGATATTGTATATTTATCAATGTTCTGTGATAAACCATAATGGAAAAGAATATAAAAAGAATGTGTATACACACACACACACATATATATATGTACATATAACTGAATCACTTTGCTATACAGCAGAAATTAATATAGTATTATAAAACAACTATAATTTAAATATAAGAAAATACACTTCAAATGCAGGGAAGAATTTTTTGTCTGCAATACAGACTTTTTTTAAGTGGTAAAATCCTTTTCAGTAAAAAAAAGGGTATCTTCTTTTGATTTTTGTTGTCTTTTGGTCGCCACATTTTTTTTCTTTGAGGATGTATCCAGACTAATGCAGCTTAATGATATATTTCTTGCCTACTGAACTATTCATTTGCGCTGCCTGTGAAGGTATGTTCAGAGGCGTCATGCCACCCACCGGCATGGAGACTCCATGGTATGTAGAATTATGTTACAATCAACAACCCGACTCTTTCAGCCTCCTGGTATTTTATATCAGTTGCTTCCTCAAGCAACACAAATCCACTAATGCTTTAATTTGTGACACTGTTAACTGGTATTAACAGATTATGACTATGGAATGCCTTTGCATTCAAACCGGCATAGACAGATAATATGTCTGTCATCGTAAAACAAAATGCTCTGGGTCACACAAACATATAACGCTGTCCTACATCTTTTACTCGAGCACAAACCTCCAAAGGTTTATAGCACACTTACGTGTGCTTGCAGAACCTTACTCTTAGACAACCAAGTGCCCAGGGCTCAGTCCAGGCAGCGCAGGAAATTTCTATTCTGCATTGATCTACATGCGTCAGCTGGACCCAAGTGACTGATCAAGCCAATCAAGTTATTAGCAAGACCTTGAAATAATCAGCTTGATTTTTTTAAGGGAATAACTCAAGTTATTTTATTAGCCTGCTCTTTCAGTTTATGAGAAGGGGGATTTTTTTTTTTTTTTTTTGAGGGACACAGGCTACATGGCCAGTGGAACTCAGATACAATTTGGTATTGGCATTTTACAGTAGATCAGGGGTCAGCACAGACTTGATTATTTCCTGTTGATCTACAAAAAAAGGAACTTCTTTATGAAATAGGCAAAGACCTAATCTTCAACGTGTAAGTGAAGTAAATTTTCCAGTTAGTTTCACTGGTTTACTCCAGTTAATACAGTAACTTTTCCAGAGTTACATGTTCTGACAATGTAGAGTCTCTTGCTTATGAAATTGGGCACCATATTTATTTCCTTCTTTTGAGCAGTGGTTATCATTGTAGCTGCCAGTGCATCTGAATTAGATGCTATATTGGGAGAAAAGAAAAGTACAGATATTAAAAGAAAATTGTCAAATTATAGACCATACAAAATATGGTCTCTCTCATTAACAAAATAAAGTGATATATACACACATGGTCACGCCAGGGGTAAAGAACCCGCCTGTCAGCAGTACAGGAGACATGGGCTCAATCCCTTAGTTGGGAAGTTCCTTGGAGAAGGGCACGGCAACCCACTTCAGTATTCTTGCCTGGAGAATCCCACAGACAGAGGAACCTGGTAGGCTACGGTTCACAGGGTCAGAAGGAGTCGGATACGACTGAAGTGACTTAGCATGCACACGTGTCTGTAGGGTCACACAAAGTTGGACACAACTGAAGGGACTTAGCATGCACACACATACATACTTACACACATCTATACCTACACACACACACATCCCTCACACATACCATGCACACATTTATTTATATCCACCTATATGGAGAGAAAAAGAGAGGGAATTTGCTGGTAGGAAGTAAACTCTAAAAACAAACCTGAGAATCTGCCTTCCTAGAATAGCAAGAAAATGAGAAATTGCAGAATCATTACAGTGAGCTACAAATGAACGTACAACCCAGCAGGCCTGTGGACGCCAGCCCTCGAGAGACCTATAAGATTCCTGTTCAGAAAATAGACTATATATCTGCTGCCTGGGGATATCTTTGTGTACAAGGAGAGTGGATTTCTGCAACTGTGATGAGGCAAAGTGTTATTCCAAAACTTTACCAGCAAAGATATTCCTACCAAATTCAATCAAGGGGCCTTAGACTTTTTTTTTTAACCAACATCTGGAGAGTGGTTTCTTGGCCCGACAGTTCACAAAAGTGCCAGACTTTCAACAAAAGAACAGCTGTTTTGTGAAGAAAGGTTTTCTTTATAAAGGTTTGCCATTTTTCCTACTGAAATTGAATTTTTTTTTTTTTAATATCAAAAGAGGTCAGATTCCTGTCCTTAGAAGCAAAATCAGGAGCAGGACAGAGGGCAATGCCTACCATGACTTGCTCAGATAGAGTATACAGGATCGACAGACTCGAGCAAAGTCTCAGTGTGGGAATGGAGAGAACACAGGTGACTAAACAGGAGTGCTTGCTCTTCTGAACATGGAGGGACAGATGCTAACAGAGCTGAGGATGGTACAACCACCACAGTCACCGCTGTCTCAGGAATCTTCAGATCCCCAGTGACCTTCAAAGTATACTAGCTCAGTGATCCTCAAATCCAACTGACAATCAGCATCATCCATTCAAATGAAGGGATTTCTGGCTGCACCCCAGAGACAGTGGGCCTTGGTACCATTATGTTTTAAAAGTGGTAACAGGGAATCTCACGTTCAACTTTAGTTGCTTCAACTTGTACAGACACTCTGCACAAACCAGTCAACTGGATGTGTAGCTGTTTCTAGATTGTCTTTTCACAAAAACATTTCGTGAGCCCCAAAAGTTTGAAAGCGCTTGCATTCTGATCAAATCTCACTGGTAAATAAATGACTTTTTCTACAGGACAGACAATATCTAGTGAAGTCAATTCAGTTCAAGGACTTCCCAGGTTGTGCTAGTGGTAAAGAACTTGCCTGTCAATGCAGGAGACATAAGAGATGTGGGTTCAATCCCTGGGTCGGGAAGATCCCCTGGAGAAGGAAATGGCAAGCCACTCCAGTATTCTTGCCTGGAAAATCCCATGGACAGAGGAGCCTGGTGGGGTACAAGTCAATAGGATTGCAAAGAGTCGGACATGACAGAAGCAACTTAGCATGCAAGTAATTCAGTTCAGCCCCGGCTACTTTCGTAACTGCCTCAATACAGGCTCTCATTCAAATTCTTCACTTTTCTGTGGTACATATACACAATGGAGTATTACTCAGCCATAAAAAAGAATACATTGGAATCAATTCTAATGAGGTGGATGAAACTGGAGGCTATTATACAGAGTGAAGTAAGCCAGAAAGAAAAACAACAATACAGTATATTAACGCATATATATGGAATTTAGAAAGACGGTAACGATAACCCTGTATGCAAGACAGCAAAAGAGACACAGATGTATAGTCTTTTGGACTCTGTGGGAGAGGGTGAGGGTGGGATGATTTGGGAGAATGGCATTGAAACATGTATAATATCATATGTGAAACGAATCGCCAGTCCAGGTTCGATGCATGATACAGGATGCTTGGGGCTGGTGCACTGGGATGACCCAGAGAGACGGTATGAGGAGGGAGGTAGGAGGGGGGTTCAGGATGGGGAACACGTGTATACCTGTGGCAGATTCATGTTGATGTATGGCAAAACCAATACAATATTGTAAAGTTAATTAGCCTCCAATTAAAAAAATTTATATTAAAAAAAATTCTTCACTTTCATCCAAGATTAGAGGAAGAGTTTGATTTATACAAATACCTATGTACTAATGACAAAAATGCATGTTCCAGATCAAAAACAACTACTTATCTGTTTACAATGGTAAATAACTATTTCTTTACATCATGTGTGAATGTGTTTAATGTTTGTCTACTACTCTAAACTGTAAGTTCCACCAAGCAAGGCCTCTGTCTGTCTTGTTTGACACAACATCCTTACTTTCCAGCAAAGGGCCTGACAGAGTGGTCTCTCAAATGAATAAGAGACATGATTAGTCAAATAAATAAATAAACCACAGGGCGTTCAGACATGTGATTCAGTTATTTCTCTATATACAATTACTGAGAAATATCAACAACCTCAGATATGCAGATGACACCAGTCTAATGACAGAAAGTGAAGAGAAACTTGATGAAAGTGAAAGAGGAGAGTGAAAAAGCTGGCTTAAAACTCAATATTCAAAAACAAAAGAAGATCATGGCATCTAGTCTCATCACTTCATGGCAAATAGATGGGGAAAAAATGGAAACAGTGACAGATTTTATTTTCTTGGGCTCCAAAATTACTGCAGATGGTGACGGCAGTTATGAATTTTAAAAAAAGGCTTGCTCCTTGGCAGAAAAGCTATGATAAACCTAGACAGCATATTAAAAGGCAGAGACATCACTTTGCCAACAAAAGCCTGTATAGTCAAAGCTATGGTTTTTCCAATAGTCATGTACAGATGTGAGAGTTGGAAGAACTGATAGCCTAAGAATTGATGCTTTTGAACTTAATGCTCTTAAGACTCTTGAGACTCCCTTGGATACCAAGGATATCAAGGAGTCAATCCTAAAGGAAATCAACCCTGAATATTCAGTGAAAGGACTGACACTGAAGTTGAAGCGCCAATACTTTGGCCACTTGATGCCAAGAGCTGACTCATTAGGAAAGACCCTGATACTGGGAAAGATTGAGGGCAGGAGGAGAAGGTGGTGACAGAAGATGAGACACGACTGAGTGACTGAACAACAATAGTACAGTTACTGGGTTTCCCAGGTGGCGCTAGTGATAAAGAACCCGCCTGCCAATGTAGGAGACGTAAGAAGCACCAGTTTGAACCCTGAGTCAGGAAGATCCCTTGGAGGAGGGCATGGCAACCCATTCCAGTGTTCTTATCTGGAGAATCCCATGGACAGAGGAGCCTGGCAGCCTACAGTCTACAGGTTGCATGACTGAAGCAATTTAACAGGCATGCATGCATATGATCACTACACTACTTCAAGCAAAATTCAAGAAACATTTGTAAATATATACCTGCTGATTGACCAAAACCATGGAAAATCTGAAGCCAGATAAATATGTGTAACTATCTCCGCAATTTAAGATGAGATACTCATTACAGCTCAGGAAAATTCAGCTCTGAGAACCATGGACATGATTACCAGTAAATCAGATCTCAGTGATTTGTTAATGCCTACTTTCTAATCATTATGGTAACGCAGAGCCCATTTTATAGATGAAAAAATTGTGGTAGCAGCCAAAAGACAGAAGCAAAATTAACACCAGACACAGAAGCTTTAAGCATTCAGTTTTCAGCTGTGTGAGCTCCACTTACCACTACTCATTTGCAAATTCACACTTGCCAGATTTGAAAAGTGGTATTTAAAAGTGTCAGACACAGTTCCTTTTCTGTGGGTAAACTTCTAAGAAAGAATGGGTATTAAATTTAAAGCACATAAAAGGATATACAAATAGTTATTTTCTTGGAGCTATATTTACCCATTTTCAAGTGGATGAGTATAGCTACATTCTTCTTCAAACAAATTTCAATTGAAGGCCAACAGGAGAGAGAAAGTTAAGAATGGCTTTTCAGGAATGACAAGTCCTGGATATAACAGTGTAACTGAGTGCACTCACAGAAATTAAAAAGGAAAGTATCTTACCAATAATAAGAAAAGCAGAAGTTATCTCCAAGTACAAAAAGCAATGCCAATGGAGTAGATGTGCTGACAAGACATGAGTAATATTTTCCACATATAAGAAAAGCTTTCATCTCAGAATGCATTTTCAAAGCTATTTTTGTACCTTAATTAAGATCTCCAGAACTCACTGGAGTGTTTTTTTTTTCTCCATTTACTAATATATTAACTAAGGCACCAAAATGCTTGCCAAAAACCACATAAAGAGCAAGAAAGGCAGCTGGACACTTGAAGACAGAAAATGTGTAACTCTTTCAAACTTTTCTTGAGTTATAGAAGACTACAGGGAGATAGCAGAAGATGCAAGAGACAGGGGTTCGATCCCTGGGTCTGGAAGATCTACTGGAGGAGGGCATGGCAACCCACTCCAGTATTCTTGCTTGGAGAATCCAATGCACTGGGAAGCCTGGTGGGCTACAATCTATAGGGTCACAGAAGAGCTGGACATGCACTTACGCACAGGGAGATAGATGGGCATATCTTCCACCGCCTTTCTCTGAAACATCGCTCCACACCTCCCACCACACTCCATTCCCAATATACTAACAGTAGGAAGGCATCAAAAGTGATACCCACCTTGTCAAGACTTATTAAGCTCATCAGTGTTCCTAGACATAAATGCCAAAACAGTCATCCAGTCTTTTTAGTCTCATTGTGTTTTAGACTCAAGAAAGTAGCTCCAGGGAATCTTTAAGCCTGAGATAACATGGGAGCTTATCATGCTTTCTTGCTTCATTTTTCTTTAAAGACTTTTTTTTTTTTTGGTCAGAGTAAAACAGAAAGAAGAAATTATGTAATGTTATGTTCTAACGGTAGGAACACTGGCAGCTCAAGCCCTGACCTCACCCTACCCATGTCAATAGGCTTTATGAAAAGCAGAAGGTCTCAGGAAATTGAAAACGCCAAGGTCAATTTCAAATGTTTAAATAAAATAGGGTGATGCTTGAAATAGCTACAGATAAAATATCAACCATTTCCACTGATTAATTAGATTAGCTTTTAGAGACAAGTATATTTATGCTTTTACATCAAGAAAGAGAAAAAAAATCTTTCTAGTTAGCAAAAAAAAAAAAAAAAACAAAACAAGTAATATTTCCCTTTGTCCATATATTTACCACCCTGAAAACGTAAAATTCATGCTCACGAAACATCATATAAGTGGGGAGAGGGAGGCAAGAGGGAGAGAAAATTTAAATTATACTGTTATTGTGCATTATTTTTCAACAATGGGACATCTTTTACTTGAGAAGAAACAAATAGCCACTTTATCACAGTTCTGCAAGGCAGGAATCTAATTTCTTCCCTAAATACCACAGGAAATCTAAATATTAACTTTCTGAATGACACAGAGGAGTAAACAGTGCTAAAATGTGTTACACAGAGGACTAAAAATGTCCCTACAAACTTCTGGAATTCAGAAAAGCTGTTAACAGAGACAATTCACAAGGGAAAATAAAGCACAGATAAAAAGGGGTGTGTATTTTCTTCTAAAAAACCTGGAGAGCTTCTTGCAGACAGGAATGGCTTCATATAGCCTCTGTCTGTTTTATTCATCACCACAGCGCAATGAGGACAAGCAAGCTTTTGTGTATCACTAGAACTTCAGTCTAGGCCTGCTTCCCTGGTGGCGCTGATGGTCAAGAATCTGCCTGAGACCTGGGTTCAGTGACTGGGCCAGGAAGATCCCCTGAAAAAGGGAATGGCAACCCATTCCAGCATTCTTGTTTGGAAAAGCCCATGGACAGAGAAGCCTGGAGTGCTGCAGTCCATGGGGTCACAGAGTCAGACATGACTGAGCGAAGGAACAACAGCAACACAGAACATTAATCTAACAAAATGTGTTTCAGTAATTATCATAAAATACACCAGTTTTCACTCAGTATGGAGAATTCACCACCAAAGAACACTGTATCAACCAGATAAAGGTTTATATTCTGACATAGAAGAAAAACCTACATATGGCTATCAGTGATTTTTCTAATTTGCCATCCCTCGCTGTCTCCTCCCCAAATCTCTAAATCTCTATCTCATCATTACTTCTTCTCCTCTCAAAGGCTGTCCTTCCCCAAGATCAACTGTTACAGTCACTCTTACATCCATGCCCTTCTGCCACAAACAAGGCCTTCTTATCCAGGCATTCTTCTCAAAGCATCTTCACTGTAACAGAGTGACTGTGGGTACTGGAGTCAGTCGATCTGAGTATAAATCCTGACCCAGCTGGCACTGCTACCAGCTATGTAACCTTGAATCAATTAAGTGTTTATTGCCTTAGTTTCCTCATCTTCAAAATGGGCATAATTATATAGGTTTACTGCTAGAATGAAAAGAGTTAATATATTTAAAGAACTTAGATTATCTGCCACCTAGTAAGTACTCAGTAGATGTTCAAGTTAATTTTCTTACTGGACTTTTATTGGCCATGGAGGAAAAGATGAATAAGGAAAAGTTTATCATTCTCAAGTGATAAACATTTGTACAATTCTTTAAAGAAAAGGGAAAAGGAGCTGATCAGATACAAGTAAGAAGTGACCAGCAGTACTGAGTTCAGTTAATACCAGTGACTGTTGTTTCAGGAATTCCACTTGAAGGTGTAAACCCAAGAGAAAAGAAAACACATATCCGCAATATCCATACAAAAACCTATACACAAATGTTCACAGTTTCATTATTCATAATAGCCAAAAAGTTGAAACAACTCAAATGCCCATAAACTGATAAAAGGGTAAATAAAATGTAGTCTATCCATACCATGGGAATTCCATAATAAAAAGGTATAAAATACTGACTCATACCACAATATAGATGACTCTTGAAAACATTACATTAAGTGGAAGAAGCCCGTCACAAAGAACAACATATAGTATGATTCTAGACTATATAGACAGAGTGTAATTAGTGGTTGCCAAGGGCCAGGGCTGGGGAGGTTGGGATTATCAGGCGGTGGGAAGGGGGTAGAGATAAATAGCATAGGGTTTCTTTGAAGTGAAGTTGCTCAGTCGTGTCCGACTCTTTGCGACCCCATAGACTGCAGCCCGCCAGGCTTCTCTGTCCATGGAATTCTCCAGACAAGAATACTGGAATGGGTTGCCATTTCCTTCTCCAGGGGATCTTCCCAACCCAGGGATTGAACCCGGGTCTCCCACATTGCGGGCAGATGCTTTAACCTCTGAGCCACCAGAGAAGCCCCTGATGGGATTTCTTTTGGAATATTGAAAATGTTCAAAAATCAATTGTGGTGATGGCTGCATAATTCTGTGACTATTCTAAAAAACAATTAATTGGATGCTTTAAACAGATGAATTTTGTGATACATGAATTATATCTCAATAAAGCTGCTGAAAATAAAACATCACAGCAGCCAAGCAGAATATAACGGCCTCAACATTCACTGCCCTGCCCACATGGTAGGTTGGGCTTCCCTGGTGGCTCAGAGGGTAAAGCACCTGCCTGCAGTGTGGGAGACCTAGGTTCGATTCCAGGGTCAGGAAAATCCCCTGTAGAAGGAAATGGCAACCCATGCCAGCACCCTTGCCTGGAAAATCCCATGGATGGAGAAGCCTGGTAGGCTACAGTCCATGGGCTTGCAAAGAGTCGGACACGACTGAGCGACTTCACTTTCTTCTTTCTTTTCCATTAGTTCCTTCCTTCTCTATTTTAGAACTGATTTCTTGAGACTTTTACTCACATTTTGCTAAATAATTTCAAGCTTAATTATTGAGATTGCTGTCTTATCCTATCATGTTCCCCTATGGACATCTGAGAGTTCATCAATTTAAGAAGGTATTTGTTCTGATTACCTAATTCCCAGAACTTCAAGGATCCTTTTGAGTCTAAGTATCTTGCTGTATCTGTTGTGACTTGAAGGCAAAGAAAAGAACAGAGTACTAATTAGATAGAGATTACTTTAAGAAATTCTTTGCATTAAAAGATGATTTTTCACAAGACAGTGCTCAAGCCTTTGTAAAAAGATACCTGCTCTAATAGTGGAACCAGGACCTCCCTTCTGTAAGGCCTTCTAAAGGAGCCTCCACATCAGTGGAGGCCATTGACTTTCTGGAGCACCTATCGCCTATCACTTTTACCAATTCACATCCTATTCCCTGGGGCTTCCTAGGTGGCTCAGTGGGTAAAACAATCTGCCTGCAATGTAGGAGATGTGGGTTCAGTCCCTGAGTCAAGAAGATTCCCTGGAGGAGGGCATGACAACCCACTCCAGTACTCTTGCTTGGAGAATCCCATGGGCGAATGAAGTGACTGAGCATGCATGCATCCTGTTTCTTGAAACTTTGATTAGTCATGTGTACATACAAGACTGATTTCAGGGCTTGTTGACGAATCTTGCACAACATCATCAAAGGTTTATTATCTCTAGAGACTGAGAACACTTACAATGGGCAGGAAGAGATTTCTGTGATCTACTGTAAAACAAAATAAGTGGGCATTAATGATTAACTCAAAATCTCCATCAGTTTTTAAAATAAGTCTTAGGATACTGTATTCTGACTCCTCTCTCTCTGTCTCTCCACCTCCCCCCCTCCACACACATACACGTGTGCATGCAATTTGTTCCAGTGTTTGAGCAAAATAGGCATAAATAGGTCTCCTTGGATACATACTGAAAACATCATTGGAATACTGGCATTTTGCCTTTTTAATGACCAAACACATGAGAACTGAAACATATCCACATTCTTCTATACTCACTGCTAAAGAATTAAACGGTTCACTTTTTAGAAAAGTGTTAACAGACTTGAAAAAAAATCAATTTCAATGTACTTCTGTATCAATGCTTTTACAATAAGTTACAAAGCCATTACATTTAAAGGGGTAGCCATGGTTCTACTGGAAGAAATAGAATGACCTAGTACTTGCTACAGGAACTTGAAAGTAAATATTATACCTGAGAGTCTATTTTGAAACATGCGTGCGTTCATGCTAAGTCACTTCAGTTGTGTCTGACTCATTGTCAGCACAATGAGTGCCCTCTGGACTGCAGCCCACCAGACTCCTAGTCCATGGCATTCTCCAGGCAAGGATACTGGAGTGGGTTACCATGCCCTCCTCCAGGGGATCTTCCCGACCCAGGCATCAAACCTGCATCTCTTATCTCTCCTGCATTGGCAAGCAGGTTCTTTACTACTACCACCACGTGGGAAGCCCTTTTGAAATATACATCTAAGTAAATGTGGACACAATTAAGCAATAGGAAGAGATTTTTGCGTTTATGACTTTAAAGATGGTAATTCTATTGCCAAGTTAAGAATGAATACTGCAAAAACTACAGAGTGCTTCATAAAACTCATCTTAGTTGTTCTAATATTTAAGGAATTAACAGAGTCAAACTCTCTATTTTTCTGGGAAAAAAAGTTATTTGTGAACTCTCTTTGGATCTATTTTTAAGGAATTTGGTTATAAGCCCGGGGAGTATCTTCTCAGGAAATATTCATCATGGAAAAACTTGGTACAATTGTTCCATCCAAATGTGTTTTTTTAATTACTTAATTTGCTAATAAAAATTACAATAAACCACAAACAAATAAATTAAACCAGAACTTGCTTTTATCCAAATTCTTTCTCAAAGGACATTGAGGGACCTCTGTTTACATAGTAGTGATAGCATCTCATACTAAGGATGAGAGCGTTTTCTCTCTTCCAAAGTTTGTATAGTACCAATTCACCAAATGAAATCAATTCTGAGAGGTATATTCCACTGTTTATGCATTTCCCATTTTAGCATATTAATTTTATTTTTTAAAAGACAGAGAACAAACTTACGGACATAAAGAGGGAAAGCAAGAGTGGGATGAATTGGGAGATTCAGACTGACATATATGCACTATTGATACTATGTGTAAAGTACATAACTAATGAGAACCTACTATACATAGCTCAGGAAACTCTACTCAGTGCTCTGTGTTGACCCTAATTGCAAAGGAAATCCAAAAAAGAAGGTGTGTATGTAAACATATAGCTGATTCATTTTCTTGTAGAGTAGAAACTAATACACCATTGTAAAGCAGCTATACTCCAATTTAAAAAATAAATAAATAAAAATAGAAAACAACAATATTTATTTGGTGTAAACTGGGGAGTCATTCTCCCCTTCCATCATGTCTGGTGTCCCTCACCCTGTTACTCAGTGGTAAGTGCTAAGTTTAAGGTATGATATATTGAGTTTAAGGTGGCTCAGATGGTAAAGAACCTGCCTGACAATGCAGGAGACACGGGTTCGGCTCCTGGGTCAGGAGATCCCCTAAAGAAGGGAATGGCACCCCACTCCAGTATTCTTGGCTGGAGAATTCCATGGACAGAGGAGCCTGGTGGAGTACAGTCCATGGGGTTGCAAGAGTTGACACAATTGATTGAGGAACACTTTCACTTTAAAGGAGATATTTTGTAAACAAACACTCTTTCAGAAGTGATGGCAATTAGACTTGTTATCAGATTCCCCACAACTGAACAATGAATGACTTCAGGCCCTAAGGACACATGCTAGTGTTCTCTGCAGGCCTGCCAAAGCAATAGTGAGAAATATTGGAAGTCTTTGAAAGATACTGCCCACCATAATTATCAAAATGTCCTTACATCCTTTACACACACTGGCTACCGATATTGGGAGTCTCTCCTGCCAATAGTTCTGTCACTTCAACAATTGAAACTATTCTTACTTTTCATTAAAAGATTATTAATCACTGAATATACTCAACTACAGCAGTGTCAATGACTGAGAATTTTTTTTTTTTGCAGGATTGGAAGCCAGATTCAGGAAGGCAAAGATTTCCTCAAGCATCTTTCAGTTCGGTTCAGTTGAGTTCAGGCGCTCAGTCATGTTCGACTCTTTGCGACCCCATGAATTGCAGCATGCCAGGCCTCCCTGTCCATCAACAACTCCCGGAGTTCACTCAGATTCGCATCCATTGAGTCAGTGATGCCATCCAGCCATCTCATCCTCTGTCGTCCCCTTCTCCTCCTGCCCCCAATCCCTCCCAGCATCAGAGTCTTTTCCAATGAGTCAACTCTTTGCATGAGGCAGCCAAAGTACTGGAGCTTCAGCTTTAGTATCATTCCTTCCAAAGAAATCCCAGGGCTGATCTCCTTCAGAATGGACTGGTTGGATCTCCTTGCAGTCCAAGGGACTCTCAAGAGTCTTCTCCAACACCACAGTTCAAAAGCATCAATTCTTCGGTGCTCAGCTTTCTTCACAGTCCAACTCTCACATCCATACATGACCACAGGAAAAACCATAGCCTTGACTAGACGGACCTTAGTCTGCAAACTAATGTCTCTGCTTTTGAATATGCTATCTAGGTTGGTCATAACTTTTCTTCCAAGGAGTAAGCGTCTTTTAATTTCATGGCTGCAGTCACCATCTGCAGTGATTTTGGAGCCCCCAAAAATAAAGTCTGACACTGTTAACACTGTTTCCCCATCTATTTCCCATGAACTGATGGGACGGGATGCCATGATCTTCATTTTCTGAATGTTGAGCTTTAAGCCAACTTTTCACTCTCCTCTTTCACTTTCATCAAGAGGCTTTTTAGTTCCTCTTCACTTTCTGCCATAAGGATGGTGTCATCTGCATATCTGAGGTTATTGATATTTCTCCCGGCAATCTTGATTCCAGCTTGTGTTTCTTCCAGTCCAGCATTTCTCATGATGTACTCTGCATATAAGTTAAATAAGCAGGGTGACAATATACAGCCTTGACGTACTCCTTTTCCTATGTGGAACCAGTATGTAGTTCCATGTCCACTTCTAACTGTTGCTTCCTGACCTGCATATAGCTATCTCAAGAGGCAGGTCAGGTGGTCTGGTATTCCCATCTCTCTCAGAATTTTCCACAGTTTATTGTGATCTACACAGTCAAAGGCTTTGGTATAGTCAATAAAACAGAAATAGATGTTTTTTCTGGAATTCTCTTGCTTTTTCCATGATCCAGCAGATGTTTAAGTTCATGTCAATGGTTCTAAAAAGATGTGGACCAGTTCTCTGGAATCATTAGAAATTCTCAAGGAGGAGAAGGAGGAAGGGGGGAGTGCATTAGAAACCTACAGTGGTGGACTGCCCTGGCGTTCTCGTGATTAAGGATCCATCTGCCAATGCAGAAGACACAGGTTTGACCCCTGGTCCGGGAAGATCCCACATGTTGCGGAGCAACTAAGCCTGGGAGCCACAACTACTGAGCCTGCGTGCTGCAGCTACTGAAGTCCATGCACCCAGAGCCTGTGCTTTACGAGAGAAGCCACCAAAATGAGAAGCCTGTGCACCAAAACTAGAAAGTAGCCCCCACTCGCTGCAACTAGCAAAGCCTGAGTGCAGCAACAGAGACCCAGTGCAGCCAAAATAAATAAATAAAAATAAAGGATAAAGAGATTTTAAAAAGAAAGAAAGAAACCTATGGTGGAAAGAAAATTCCTGGAAACTTGGAATGAAAGGGATCAAAGTAAGAAGTAGAAGATACAAGTTAAAAAAAAATTCAAAACAAGATTATCTTTTAAAATGCTAGGTACATAGCAAATGAATAGGACTTCCTCCAGTAGTTATAAGGATGTTGGGAAAAGGGAAGAGAAGACTGGGCTCCTGGGTAGAGACTAGACTGTGCTTTTACTTGTTGCTGTGGAGGAAGTTAAATGCTTAGGGAGGCACATTCCCTCTTTCAGGTCAGCGGGGTACCATTTAGTACATTACTGCTGAACTACCCTGGTGACCTGCATGAATTAAGGCAGCTTCTGAAGGTGCTTAACTTGCAAGCACTGAGAGCTCAGGCACTCGAAGTGATAAATATTCTATAAGTCCTTTCTATTTAATATACCAAGCACCCCCAAAATGTCAGGAAAAGGAAGTTTCTTTAAAGGGAAAGAATTATGTTGTGACAGTAAACAGGTAACAGTTTTAAACAGCTGTGTCTCCTTTCCAGTTTGGAGATGCTCCCAAAAGCTGTAAGTTCATCATGCTGCTGCTGCTGCATTATGCTAGCTGACTGCTTTTGTGGATGTAAACCCTACTACTGAAGTCTTTTGTTACATCACAATTACTGCTGCTGCTAAGTCGCTTCAGTCGTGTCCAACTCTGTGTGACCCCATAGACGGCAGCCCACGAGGCTCCCCCGTCCCTGGGATTCTCCAGGCAAGAACCCTGGAGTAGGTTGCCATTTCCTTCTCCAATGCAGGAAAGTGAAAAGTGAAAGTGAAGTCGCTCAGTCATGTCCAACTCTTCTCGACCCCATGGACTACAGCCCACGAGGCTCCTCCATCCATGGGATTTTCCTGGCAAGAGTACTGCAGTGGGTGCCATCGCCTTCTCCGTACATCACAATTACAGGATCTTAAAAATAATCTGTCACTAGAAGGGATGAAAGTGGACTCCCAAGTGAATTTTTTTTTAAAGTCACTCAGTGCTGTCTGACTCTGTGTGACTCTGTGGACTGCAGCCCACCAGCTCTTCTGTCCATGGAATTCTCCAGGCAAGAATACTGGAGTGGGTAGCCATTCCCTTCTCCAGGGGACCTTCCTGACTCAGGAAAAGAACCTGGGTCTCCTGCACTGCAGACAGATTCTTTACCGAAGGAGCTAGGAGGGAAGCCCAACAGTATGGAAGATTCAACCTGAAAGTGTTAGTAGCTCAGTCATGTCCGACTCTTTGCAACCCCATGGACTATAGCCCACCAGACTCCTCAGTCCGTGGGATTCTCCAGGCAAGAATACTGGAGTGGGTTGTCATGCTCTTCTCCAGGGGATCTTTCCAACCCAGGGACTGAACCCAAGTCTCTGACATTGCAGGCAAATTCTTTACTGTTTGAGCCACGAGGGAAGCCCAAAGACAGATGAAGTGAAGTGAAGTGAAAGTCGCTCAGTCATGTCTGATTCTTTGTGACCATATGGACTGTAGCCTGCCAGGCTCCTCTGTCCATAGAATTCTCCAGGTAAGAATACTAGAATGGGTAGCTGTTCCCTTCTCCAGGAGATCTTCCCAACCAGGAACTGAACCCAGGTCTCCCACATTGCAGGTGGATTCTTTACAGGTTGAGCCACCAGGGAAGCCCATAGTATATTCTATGCTTCCAAATATTTCCAATGAAAGAAAGTCTTTAGAAAAATATGTATCAATAAAATAATAATATGACCTCAATACACATTTATATTTACATATACATATTTAATATATGTATTATATTCAAAGCTGCAAAAGTACTTCTCCTTTAAAGAAACCTAGAATATTAATAAAGTATTATAAAACTAAGTGAAATGGTCTGTTAACCACATATAGTAGTTACTATCAGTGACAACAGAACTGTCGTCACAATAATTTACCTTTAAGTAGAATTCTCATCAATAGCATTGTAAACGGAACTCAGTCTCTAAGACTCTAAGTAAGACTCTAAGTTACATCTTTGTTCTAAAAGGGAATTGACTGAAGTTGTAATTTGACACATTTTGCATCTTTAGCAAATTGTTTTCTTTTTCATTTTCTAGGAATTGCATCATCCTCATATTTAAAGAAGGATGTAGCACCATCCTCATGTTTGAAGAACAACATGAATCTTCCAACTAAAAGAGAAGCTCTAGTTCACTCTGTAATTCCCACCATAACCTTTGTCTGAAACTGACTCACAAAGTCTTACATTGCAAAAGAGCAATGAGTCAGCCAAGACGTATTGTTCTACAGCTACTGATGACCCAAGAAAGCAATCACACCTAGCCTTTTGACCAACCATTGATGAATAAAAACATGGAAGCTTTTGAGGGCTAGTATATGATTGTTGTTGTTTAGTCGCTAAGTCCTGCTAGATTCTCTGAGAGCCCATGGGCTGCAGCATGCCATGCATTCCTGTCCTTCACTATCTCCCAGAGTTTGCTCAAATTCACGTCCATTGAGTCTGTGATGCTATCTAACCATCTCATCCTCTGCCACCCCCTTCTCATTTTGCCTTCTATCTTTCCCAGCAACAGGGTCTTTTTCAACGAGCCGGCTCTTCACAGCAAGTGGCCAAAGTATTGGAGCTTCAGCTTCAGAATCGGTCCTTCCAACGAATATTCAGGGTTTATTTTCTTTAGGATTTAGTATATGGATTCAACCCTTAATTTGGTTAAAGGCTCTGCCACATTGGAAGGACAGAGTCATCTAGAAAGCATTACCTTAGAGAACATGGTTTGTATCCTTCCTCATTAATGGGGCTATCTCCATAAACAGAGACATTTAAAAACCCAGTCCAAACAAAGTGTTCAATGAATGTTTCTGTATTTATCAGAAGTAAGACTTGGGATGTCATTTGGGTATTCTGCAAACAGAACATCAATCACCACGTTGCTCCTTGGTTATACAATCTATGAAGATGTCTCCCAGCAGGTTCTTGGGGGCTGTACCTCCAACTGTTGCTCTTCTTTTGAATGAATCATATCACCATAAGGTCTCCGGAAATACACTGATAATTCGGGGGTGAAAGAAGTGCCTTTTGAAGGCTTGAATTATCTGAATAATGAACAAATCTCCACGTCTAATTGAACTCAGCCTGAGCACAGGCTCAGACTTCAGGCAAACTTGGTAAAGCATTTCCAGTAGAACTCAGGCAGGCCAGATGTTTTGGAAGCAGAATCGCAATCATTATGCACATGCCAGCTCCTCCTCGCTCCACCCGAGGCCAAGACCCTTTCAGCAGCACGAGGCCTGCTTAACGTATGACTTTGGCCGCCTTACTGCATGGCATCCCAGCACCCACGCAAGCATTTCGGTTAAACAAGCTCCACTAACAAGGACGATTACATGGAAGCCAAAGAAACTAGTGGGGAGAGCACATTCATCATGAGATATAAACTCTGTCTGCATTTCCTAAAATGATCTCAGGGTGGGAGATACATACGGATTTACAACTCTGGGTTAAATGCAGGAGACATGGGTTCTATCCCTGGGTCAGGAAGATCCCCTGGAGAAGGAAATGGCAACCCACTTCAGTATTCTTGCCTGGAAAATCCCATGGACAGAGGAGGCTAGTGGGCTATAGCCCATGGGGTCGCAGAGACAGACATTACTGAGTGACTAACACTTTCTACACTTCACATGAGACAATGAGCACAACTTATACAAACACTGTAACATAAATCCCAAAGTCTGAGTTGACATGGTCCTGCGGTAAATTAATGGTAGTGCCACATTTTACTACTTTTCTGAGGTGGAGGTTGGGTGTGATATGTGGTGTGTGTGTGTGTGTGTGTGTGTGTGTGTGTGTGTGTGTGTGTGTGTGTGTATGTTTAGAAGGAGGGAGATGAAGGAAGCTGTTAGGGTGGGCCACCACCCTCCACATCCCCATACCTGACACAACAACTGGTTCCCCCTCACACATTAGAAATTCATCCAGATTAAGTGGTTCAGTTAAAACCAAATGCACTCTGGGAAAAAACCTGACAGTCATTTACACCTTTTAATGCACTACTCTGCTTTTACAGAAAGGTGTCCTTCCCCCTTAATTAAAAGGATGCTCGTTTTCTTTGGGGAATTAGATGGGTGATCTCTCAACACAGAGTATATCCATGAAGAGAAGATCTAGGTAGGAGAAAACAGTAAAGATTTCAGCAAAGAAAGAAGAGATAACGGTGAGTGCCTGATGTGTGGGGATATGGCAGGACCAGTTAAGGAAAGACACGTCAAAAATAAAATCAGGGAGTCCCAGTGACACGATTTGCTTTCTTTAAATTTTGTTTGGGTTTGGTAACAGTTCCACACATGCAATACTGTTTTATCTCTCCTGACATGGATGTAATAAGTTGCGAATACCTGGCCTAAAGTCATCCTTCTACAGATTGACATGTATCAATGTGTATCTATAGGTGTGTGTATCTTTCTATATTAATATATAAATACAGAAATATATATATATATATATATATATATATATATAGAGAGAGAGAGAGAGAGAGAGAGAGTGTATTTGGATAAACAGATATTTTTTATCCTTTTTTCCCTACTGGAATACAAAGAGAGTTTTCAACTCATACTGTAATACATATTTCTTGCCTTGTGAATGCACATTTGTGCTGGAGTAGCCATGTTCTAACACATGGTGTGCTTCAGTAAATATCAAGCTTAAAAACCGAAGTAGACGAAGTAGTAGGTCTGGCCAGTTACATTGTGATCTGAAAATACTAGTGATTTATTAGTTGCTATTAGCTAACCAGCTGATCTCTATTTGATCTGTGTATTTATTATAAGCATTAAGCCAGCATGTATTGTTCTACTACAGGAACTTTTTCAGCCTCTGCCTTGCTTTTTATATGAAAATACAATAAAATAATTTGAGTTGTGATTACTTAAAAAAAAAATAAATCCTGCAGCTGGAATTAAATTTCACACTGAAATTCAACCTTGAAAGGAACAGAAATATGAAACTAATGCAAAAAGTGCAAAAATTTCCATATTCAGGTTAATGTTTAGCAGCAGAAAAGAATAACTTTTGTTTATCTCTGAAAACAGCTTTCTTTATCTAAACAAATGACTAGAATAAGATAAAGAAAAACCTGTTTTGGTTTTTTAGATACACACACATATTCCAGTTTCCTTTTACACAATGACTTTTATGCAAATAGGTACCACACAATCTCCTGACCTCTTTTACCATCACACCCGGACAATGACAGTTCAATAATTGAAATGGTACATATCGGGTATATTTGATTTTAAATTGCAAAGTTGGTCTCAGGCCTATTGAAATGAAAATGCTTATGATTCTTTGTTAATTCCAAACTGATCAGATTATTATATTTCCTACCAGTTTAAAAAAAAAAACGTAAAAGGCAGGTGAAGCTAATTATATCATTTTTTATTTCCTTGCCATATACACTACCCAATCTAGTTTTTTTTTTTTTTTTGCATTCTCTTCTGTGACCCTCCCCCACACCTTGATTTTAGTTCTTAACCTGGATTCTTTCATCCATAACATGGGTAATGAGAAAACTCCAAAAATGTTCCTTGTGGGACTGTTACACTAAAAGTCACGTAGGACTAAATCCCACGTGTCTTCCTTTGCTCACCATGGAGACGGGAGATTCATTCACTGCCCTCAGCCAATTTGAAATCCAAATATGAAAACAGCCTTATGGAATTCAGACAGATGATTCTCCTTCACAACTAGCAGATGCAAGAAGAAAAAAAAAGACTAGTATAATTAAGCTTTTAACTTTGATCCAGTGAAGCTGTGAACACCTCATTTAAAAATACATATAAAAGCAGCTGAAGCACAGGTGTGGCAAGCGTATTTGCACACCCAGCACAGGATGGCAGTCAACCAATCAGCTGGCCAGAAAAGTTTCAGCCATTCTAAGGCAAGAATAAGGTAAGCTGTGAATCTGAAATATCACCAGAGTCTTGTTTGTTTTCAGTTGGAATGTGGAGTGCTCAGTGGTTTTCACTACATCTTTCTACTGGACACTTTAGAAAAGGATTGGGATCACTTAGGGGGGTAGACTAAATTGCAGTGCATTTTTTAATGAGGGTTGGAAGTAGTTTCTTTAATACATTTCTCAATATATGCATCAGTCCATTATTCATCTTACGAATATTTATTGAGGACTCATTATGTGAATATCAATTGGCAGGAATTTGTAGAGGATGCAAAGGCGTGAAATTAGAAAAATATAATCAAATCTAATAAAGTGGTTAGCTGAGAACACTGTTTTGGCATTATACAGACATAGATACACACACACAGGGGCTCCCCTGGTGGCTCAGATGGAAAACAATCTGCCTGCAATGTAGAAGACCTGGGTTTGATTCCTGGGTTGGAAAGATCCTTCGGAGAAGGGAATGGCCACCCACTCCAGTATTCTTGCCTGGAGAATTTCATGGACAGAGGAGCCTGGTGGGCTACAGTCCATGGGGTCACAAAGAGTCAACACAAACGAGTGACTAACACTTTCACTTCATATATTCAGTACTTATTAACCTCATTTTAAATATACTTTCAGACATTAAAAGAGAAGATTAAGTGCAATCTGCAGTTTCAATTTATTGTTTAAATTTCTTAGCCCAATTTTGCTTCATCATTCAAATTTCTGGAGGAAAAATAAGATCAAAATTTGAATAGTGCCTAATGTTTCAGAGAAGTTTGCTTGAAGAAACGAGCAAGCTTTTCTTCACAATAACAAAATTCCTTTACAAAAAATCCTAAGGAAAAGAACTGCCAAAAAAACGAACGCAGCTTTGTTTGTTTTTGTAGTCATCGTTAGCAATAGACATAAAGGTATTCCTTTTTTTTTTTTTTTTTGGAGCCCATATGGAAAGATCATCAACACATTCTGCCTCTGGGTTCTTTGCCAAAATACCATAACCCACAAGCCTTCTACCTTAAACATGAAAGGAAAGGTGTTGTTCTGGTCAAATAAAGAAATAATTTTTACTAGCATACGTCTAATGTTAAAGCTGCTTAAATCCTGCCAAATACATTAAAACAACATCTGTAAAACAGATTTTCATTAAATTGATCAGGTTAGAGTTAAGCAGCTAGGCAGATGATGTTTTAAGCTACCCCTTAACCTTTAACCTCTAACCTCCTTAAACTGGAATAAGGACACACACTTCTTTGAGGTAAGACTGCTTCAGGTTGACCATGCCAGAGGTAAAGTGGCCCATTCAAATTGCCCTGACACATCCCCACATTTGGGAGTGTTATGAATCAATATGCTGTCAATGAGAAGAACTGTTTTTCTCCCAGCCATGTATTTATCTGTCTTTTCAATGCTACTTGTCACTTTCCCTTAAAGTCTGAATAATTCACAATGCAAAATGATGTATAATTAAACTCCTAATGAAAATGAATTTTATATAAGCAATTATTGTCTAGTCATTAGCTCACTGTTTTAAGTCCAATTTTAATATTTTCACCATATTATAAACCATCATTTTTTCCAGGCCTAGGCCAATTTGTTAGGGTCTCATTTAAAAGCAATTAATGTTACTTATAGAGCAATTTTATTTTGCCTACACAGGCTGACCAAGCTTGCTAATGTCCTCATTACTGCTCTTCAAAATCCTCTGGATCTGACACATGGTTTCTGTGAATCAGTTTAGAAACTGCATCCTCAACACACTGCTACTCTGGAAGAATTTTTTCTAGTGACTGCTAGAATGAATAAATGCTCTTTGAAGGCTGATGCAAAATAATAGAGTCCAGCTGCCCAATACTGAGTTTCAATGGCTCCAATATTTATTTCTTTAATCTTTTTAATTCAAGGTAAGCTTGTTCACAGTGTGTTTTTATTTGTTTGCTGACCATTTGGAGACATTACCTCACAAGGACACTTAGGTATTTAAGAGATAATAAAGAAGATGGTGGGGAGAGTTAATTTGTATATGACACAACATTTTGAAGGTAAGAGTATATATAGCTGGGCTTCCCAGATGGCTCAGTGGTAAAGGATCTGCCTGCAAGTGCATGAGACACAGGGTCAGTCCTGATCCAGGAAGACCACATATAATGCAGAGCAACTAAGCCTGTGCACCTCAGCTATTGAGCCTGTGCTCGAGAGCCTGGGAGCCACACTACTGAAGTCTCAGCACCCTAGAGCCTGTATTCCACAAGAGAAACCGCTGCAACGAGAAGCCTGAGCACCGCAACTAGAGAGTAGCCCCCACTCACTGCAACTAGAACAAAGCCCACACGGCAATGAAGATTCAGCACGGCCAAAAATGAAATAGATAAAAATTTAAAAGAGAGAACATATAGCCTTTGGTTCTGGTATCTCAAGCTCTCTCTGCTTTAAGGACCTATTCATAAGCAAGTTCTATCTCATCTGGTTGTTATACAATCAAAGACAAAATCCAGCCCTCTCTGAAAGAGAACTTCAAGGGTAACCCTGGCACCTAGCAAATTGCTCTGCAGACAGTGAGGGTAGTCAGTCCATATTCATGGATAAACTTAACACGCACATACACACATGTAAATAATTGTCCGGCAATGAGACTAAATAGCCTTTCCTGAGAAAATCAGCAGGAATGCTCTACCTTTCTTTAGCTTCCCACATGAGATTAATAAAGCAGAAAAATTTGTATATTTATATCTTCTATTCACAACATGTTAATTTAAAGTGTTAGAGCTGTGTGAATATAAGCACAGTTCATGAATATTCTATATAGCTCCCAGGGTCGAGATCTATTATTTATACAAACTTAATGTGTTTTTTTTTTCTCCCAGGTATTCTAAAAGTTTTAATAGATAAAGTATCAACAGAAGAAAAGTTGACAATTGAACAGCTGTCAGCTGTTGCTGTAAAAGCGATGAATTATAATCATTCTATTCTGTTTTCAATACCATCAACTTAGACGTTTTCCATCTTATGCGAGGGCCTGCACTCCCCTCAAATTGTGTAACCCAAATCTAATGCTTTCGTTATTGATCCACAGAGCACCAACATCACAGGCACAATGTTACAAATTCTCACACCACGACTTTAGGTTTTCACGCTCAGTACATCAATCCAGCATTTGAACTTCAAGAAACAGCCCAAACAAATAGTGGCAGGCCAACCCAAATAAATAATGCCTCCACCTGCCCCAGATAGCCACATTCTGCTCTTTTTGTGGTCTGTTTATAGTTTGAAAGCATATTTGAAGAGTCGCAGGTATCATAATCGCCGGGTGCCTCCTGATAGTATAGTTATCACTGATTTCTAGTATAAATCAATAGATAACACTTGCAAAATGGATTTTGCAATCATATTAGAGCTTGTTACAGTGACTAATGGTTTGCAATATTTTCTGAATTTTAATATCCTCTGGACAAAAGAAGTTTTTAATAAGTTACCAAGTTATTCATCATAGAAATGAATCTGTTCCCATTGTACATGAACCAAGACAACCAGGCCAATCCAGTAAACAAACTGCAGAAAATAACTTATCCAGTAATTAGGGTTCAGAAGAAGTCAAGCCAAGGTATGTGACAAATAAGATTCAACACTTGCACGTATTCATTACATCTGCAAAGCTTTTTCCCCTATAAAAGTGTTATTTGCCATTTAATGAACACTTTTACCTGTACCACACCCATAAGGGGATGGGATAAAAACATTACTAGCTTGGGAAGTCAGGCAAAATAACAACAGAGTTAAGCAGAAGACTTTCAACTGATCCTAAGGGAGGGTGTCTTTTTACTCAGTACCACCAGAAACTTACAGGAAAACACACACACACAATGTCTGGATCGTCCTTGTTTGTCACCAAACAAAAGATGATGCATTCACAAGGCAGTGCTGTTTTTGTCCTCTGCTCCCTGAAACCATTCATACTTAGCCAAGAGTGGTGCTGGGTTGTTGTTTTTAATCAATCAATAAAAAGAGGTTTAAGAGTATTATTTTATAGGTGGAAACACTCAGAAAAGTGATGTTATTTCAGGGCAACCAGTAAAGTGATCAATCCCACAGAGACAGGTGTAAAAGGGACATACGGCAAATCCTTTAAATAAATTCTCCAATTCCATCTATTTCAATAGACTCTGCATTTAGTAACGT